>NC_056748.1:357144351-357376851 GCF_019279795.1 Protopterus annectens
TTACATGTGCGTATTGCACACGGGCAACCATCAAATGTTCGAATGACAGTTTTCAAGTTCTGAAAACTTCGAACGGAAGAAGGTTAGAATGTGCAATGAGCGAATGCACAGTGAGAGTCGATCATTGCACATTCAACATTTAGGGGCGGAGCGCACTATAGTGGGGAGTTGGAAATGGATCCAGTCCCCATTGTAGTGCGATCTCGGAGTTAGAATAATAAAGAAGGGGGGGTGTGGGGGTGCAGCCCCCCATATGGGGGGGTGCAGGGGGGGCTTGCCCCCCTGCATTACATGGCATATACTTTTGTTGTCGACATTCATGTTCGAAAAACAGCGAATCGGCTGTTCGATTTGCTGCTTTTTGAACATTAGAAACTGTCGCTTTTTCCAGTTTCCTTTTTACGATGCGAGGATATGACCACTGACACAAGTGTGATTTGAGGTTTTAAAGGTAAACCATATATATATATATATATATATATATATATATATATATATATATATATATATATGGATTCACGTCATAACACTGAAAGCTCAAAACACTGAAACCAAAACAGTGAAACTTCAAAATTTTGAAAACTCAAAACACTGAAAACACATATCATACATATACTGAGTTTAAATAACATAAATCATAGCACTTTCCACCAAGTGTAAGCAGAGGGGCAAGCCACCTTGCACCCCCCCCCCATGTGGGGGGCACAGCCCCACACCCCCGCCACTACTTATATATATCAACTCCAAGACTGAATTTCAATGTTGTTTAAACTCAGTATATGTATGATATGTGTTTTCAGGTCTTCTATATTATGAAGTTTTCTCATTTTCAGTGTTTTGAGCTTTCAGTGTTATGAAGTGAATATATATATATATATATATATATATATATATATATATATATATATATATATATATATATATATATATATATATGCCATTGGTTTAATTTATTATTAAACTTGATTGGTTTTACTTCTGTGGCTTTTATTTTATTTTCACACTTGCCACCTTTAGAAGAACGCTTTCATTTTTGGTTTTTAGTCTTCTAATAGTGTTTTTTTCACTGGTTCTGATTTGGTTCTTTAGTTTTCTTCAATATGTTGTAACCAACATTATGCTGTAGTTCCCACCTATCATGTTAAACAATTTTACTGACCTCTAAATCTGTTGCCCTATGTACTTCAGAAAGAGACTTTTTATTCTCCTGTTTGGGCATCTGTAAACATAGAAAGGCTATTATAAAGTTAAAATTGTCTTAGCAAAGCATGTTTTGTGCATTAATCTAAATTCTACAACAGTTTATACAGTTATAAAATATACTGTACATTTTCCATTGTACAATTCCTGAGACATGCTCAGAAGAACGTTATACTCACATTACTATATGGAGAATGTCTAGCTACATCCATATTGCAGGTGTATGGAACTACTCTGCCATTCTGATGTATAGTGTGTGAGTAATCAAAGAAAATTAATTATATCTGCATGACTGATGTCAGAGCATACATACAGATTAAAGAACTGCAAGCCTTTCAATGCCTTATGTGTGTGAGAAAAATAATACTGGCGTTCTTATGGCAGGGTACCCACCTGTAACAATGTGATGATACTGAGAAGAATCACAGACACCTGTGCAATCATTCCAATAACAGTATTAATGCATGAGAAAAGCATCTGTGGCAGCAACCTGCATGTTGTGAATGGTAGAAAATGTGTGACTGTTCATATATGCTGTATATGTATGCAACGAAATCCAGAAGAATGTGACATATACACAAAACTTAAAGAACACCATACCCCTCACGTAGAGCTTGCACGGCCAACCAACCTTGAAGAAAACACAAACGGCCAGCAATTAAGTTCCAATGCTTTATTCCAACAAGAGATGGACATAAAAATGCCCTAAACTGCAATCCAACATTAGTTTATCAAACCGGTTTCGGCATGAAGCCTTCCTCAGTGAAACTAAAAAGTAAATGCCAACCTAGTATAGAACACACTTAATGTATAGTGTAATACATGATTAGTCAACCAATCAAGTTGTTTATTATAATGATGGTTTGTATAAAAACTTTTACTTCCCTGAATCCACACTTAATACTAATACCAAAAAAATAAAATAAAATAAAAATAGTAACAATAGAGTAGTAATACTATCAGTAGTTGCCATAAAGAAAAGGGACAAAAATATAGGTAAGTATATCCAGATCATTAGTCCTATAGAAATCAATGACATATCAAAGACTTTGGATATCAAATTAACCAGTCATATTGAATTCAACAAAAGTATATGATGCTAAAAAATGGTATATGTGGAAAATATCTCCTATGGTCTAGGTCAAGAGAAATTAAACTATATAGAAAAAGTGCAGTTAAGCACAAAATATAGTATAATATTTTATTGTTTTATTAAATACTGATAAACATCTGTGAGCCAGTGGTATTGTGTACCAATAGGACAACAACACCCAGAAGAACTATACTTCATAAGTGATCATTAAGACCTGGAGAAAACAAGGCACCAAGATGAATTATCCAGTATTTCTCTTTAAAAGTAAGTGCATTCTCCCAACCCTGTTGATGACTTCTGTCCCCCACTATTCGATCTATGACAGTAAACATGAAATTAGCTGTAGGGTGTTTGAATGTATGTTGATATAAGGCATTTGTAGTTTTCTTATTCCTGATATTGCTCCTATGTTCGCCAATCCTAATCCTAAGTGAGCGTGATGTTTTGCCTACATAAAAGGATGAATAATGGCATGTGGCAAGATAAATTACCCAGCTGCTAGAACAGTTCCCAAAAATTCTTAAGTCATACACTTTACTGGTGTTGGCACTAGTAAACTGTTTGGTTTTGTTAACCTGGTTACAGGACATGCAATGTCCACATGGAAAAGTGCCCACCAATTCATTTCCACTCATGGTCAATTGTTTATATTTTGCTCCCCCACTGTCATGGTGTTTGTAATGTGAAAAGATAGAGCCTAGTGTTTTACCCCTTCTGTATGAAAATTGACACCGATGGCCCAGTTGCTGCCTAAGATAGTCATTAGCAAGCAGGATATTCCAATTCTTGTCCAAAATGTTTCTGATAATCTGGTGGTTTCTGCCATATGTGGTTACAAATCTCAATACACCATCCACTTTATTGGCTTTGTGACTCTTATATTCCAATAACTGTATTCTAGATTGTTTATCCAAGCACGTTTTGGCTGATATGATATCAAATGGGCGATATCCCCTATCCAGAAATCTTTTAGTTAGGTCCAAACTGGCATCATCATAATCCTCCAATGAAGAGGTGATACGTTTCATCCGAAGAAACTGGGATTTTGGAATATTGCGGACAGTGTGGCGGGGATGCATACTAGATGCATGTAATAGTGTGTTATATTCAGGATATTTCCGATGTATCTTAGTACCCAATGTACTGTCAGGGTTTCTATAGACAGTGACATCCAAAAATTCAATAGATGTTAAATTGCTGTTAACAGTGAATTCAATACCCCAGACATTACCATTGAGGTAATCAACGAATTCTTGAAGATATTCAGTATCTGCCCGCCACACCATCCAGCAATCATCCAGATATCTTCGCCAGATGTCCATTTCGACCAAATAGATGTTGTGTGATGTATCATATATCAAACATTCTTCTAGGTAAGCCATAAACAGGTCAGCATAAATTGGAGCAAAGGATGCTCCCATAGCGGTGCCTTGTAGTTGCCAGTAGCATTCACCTTGAAAGCAAAATATGTTTTTGTTTAGAACATGCTCGGACATACAAATGAGTAATGTATTAAAGCCAGGTGGATATAGATTGGTCCTATCAAGCCGAAACTGGAGTGCTTGTAATCCTGCCCAATGAGGAATACTTGTATATAAAGATTTAACATCCAGTGTACATAGTAACCAATCAGATTCAATTTGTGTCTCCTCTATAATCTGCAAGAATTGTGTTGTGTCTTTAATCCTTGCTCTAACATGAGCTAGAAGTGGTTGCAATTGTTGTGTAAGGAACACTGATAGTGGTTCCGTAAGTGAACCATGACCAGAAACAATCGGTCTTCCTGGTGGGGAAGTCAAAGTTTTATGTATTTTTTGTAGTAAATATAATACTTGTTTGCATGGGTCCTTAACCATAAGATGTTTGGCTGTGTTAGCTGATATTATCCCTTCTTCGACCGCATTGTGCAAAAATGCATCAATCTCCTTTTTGAATATAGGAGTAGGATCTATGCCCACATACATATAACATTTTGAATCCGACAATTGTCGAAGACCTTCTTGTATGTAATAATCCATATCCAGAATAACAACCGCACCACCTTTATCTGCCTGAAGAATAGCTATTTTATTATTTTTCAATTCCATTAGGGCCTTCCTTTCTGCCTCATGTATGTTATCCTGTAATATATCAATGGTATATGGTGGAAAATGTAGTTCCCTAAGCACAGCCTGTTGAAAAGCAGCTACATGGGTATTGACAGGGGGTTGAAACGTGGACTTCAGAAAATGGAATTCAGTAGGTCTTTGAGAGTTGCTGTTATCGGTATCTGAAAAAAATATTTTAAGATTAGGACAACGGCAAAACTCCAATAAATCAGTGACAGTTTGATATTGATCACAGAAAAAACTCGGTACGAATCCCAAGCCTTTATTTAAAATCCTTTCTTGGTCCAAAGTTAGTACAGTTTTCGAAAGATTGAGAACATTATTGAACCCAGTCTCATTTACTTCAATAGTACCTGAATCAACCTATCTATTGAGTCCATGTCTAGGCCTTTCTGGGTGTTTACACCCACCTCTATGTTTGGTATTCCTCCTAAAGGGATAGGGGCATTACTTTTCTTTTTAGCCGGTGAGCTCTCTGATGTTACACCTTCACTGTCGGTAAAAGAAGACTCCTCACCCGAGGCACTGGTATATATTTGGTCTTTACATTTGAGAATAGGTCTAGGCGTTTTCCTTGTCCTTGCCCCACCATTAACCAACGCCATGTCTTTAAATCTAACGGACTTTTGAATTTCAAAGGGACGTCCACGACTGTAGTCAGTGACGTCCCTATTGAATTTTTTAATTTTCCTTTCCTTGGTTAACTTATCATATTGGGTTAATTCCTTAGATAAGTTCGTAACCATGGTAACATTAGTTGCTATTAGACTCAAATTGTTTACATATAGTACTGAGGTCCTTGACTTCTGCTATATTCATATCAATTGTTCTTTCATAATAGTCAGCCAGTATTTTTACCAATCTCATGGAACCTTCCTGTACAGCCTCATTCCATTCCTCAGTCAGCCTCTGTTCAGATCTGCTGACCATTGGTTTTAACCTAATCCGAAGCCCCCTAGGGACTAATTTTTTTAAATAAGTAGGCTTTAAATAACCTAAGGTGCCATATATTGGCACGTAATCCTTTGAGTGCTTTTTCTAAATTAAAGAAGGCTGGCTGGCATTCATCTTGAGAAAGAGAAGCATTGTCATTATTAGTGTTGTTGCTTGGGATGGAATCAAGCCCATATACTTTGATATCCTCCCGATCAGCACACAACCCCTGTAAAATATTGTCCAAATCCATGGTCAGTGATTGTATAGTAAAAAAGGTTATCCAACTATAACTAAACTCAATTAACCAAAATGACACGAGGCTGTATGGGTAGAATAAGGCAAGTGACAAGGAAGAGGCCTATTGTATTATGTAGCCTAGGCCAAACCGATTAATACAAAGTAAAGTATATATGATATTACAGCATGATTGCCAATCAATAAAATACCAGTACCTCCAAGCCCTATGTAATGTAATGTATTCAACAGAATTAGTAGGTAGCTTATAAAGAATCAAAAACCCCCACCTACAGGGTATAAAAAATATGTGATATATAATATAATAGGGGGGACAATATTGATACACCCCATATATTGTTGGAAATATTAAAATCCAGTAAACCTTTAATGTCCTATTGGATGTAAATATATAATTGTAGATGTAGTAAATATACCAGTGGTGTATCCAGATAAAATACCACCCGTATACTTATTAACCATGCAGCCCATAACTTTCAGATAGTTGTACTCATATACATCCAACAAAAGATATTATGTATACAGAAAATTTGGTGGTTATTATCAAAAGATAATACAAAATTACCAAGGCTAACCACCATAAACTAGAATGCATCACAATATTATATCCTGTTTAGCATAGTAAATTAGCACCATATCCCATAAGAATAAACATTTAGCCAAGAACAAAAGATAGTGTGTAATAATCATTATCTGTATAAAGTGGCTCAATTATGAATCAAAATGTACAAGCATGTAGAATGCATAAATATAACATATGTATATTCTAATGATCATTCATAATACTCCTGGATATAAACCCATCTACTAACAGTAAATTCCACCATATGTTAATGTATATATATATATATAAAAAATACACATTGTCATAAATTGTCACATACAAAAGGATCAGGATATCTTGTCAAAATCTTAAGGGTACCCACCTGTAACAATGTGATGATACTGAGAAGAATCACAGACACCTGTGCAATCATTCCAATAACAGTATCAATGCATGAGAAAAGCATTTGTGGCAGCAACCTGCATGTTGTGAATGGTAGAAAATGTGTGACTGTTCATATATGCTGTATATGTATGCAACGAAATCCAGAAGAATGTGACATATACACAGAACTTAAAGAACACCATACCCCTCACGTAGAGCTTGCACGGCCAACCAACCTTGAAGAAAACACAAACGGCCAGCAATTAAGTTCCAATGCTTTATTCCAACAAGAGATGGACATAAAAATGCCCTAAACTGCAATCCAACATTAGTTTATCAAACCGGTTTCGGCATGAAGCCTTCCTCAGTGAAACTAAAAAGTAAATGCCAACCTGGTATAGAATACACTTAATGTATAGTGTGATACATGATTAGTCAACCAATCAAGTTGTTTATTATAATGATGGTTTGTATAAAAACTTTTACTTCCCTGAATCCACACTTAATACTAATACCAAAAAAATAAAATAAAATAAAAATAGTAACAATAGAGTAGTAATACTATCAGTAGTTGCCATAAAGAAAAGGGACAAAAATATAGGTAAGTATATCCAGATCATTAGTCCTATAGAAATCAATGACATATCAAAGACTTTGGATATCAAATTAACCAGTCATATTGAATTCAACAAAAGTATATGATGCTAAAAAATGGTATATGTGGAAAATATCTCCTATGGTCTAGGTCAAGAGAAATTAAACTATATAGAAAAAGTGCAGTTAAGCACAAAATATAGTATAATATTTTATTGTTTTATTAAATACTGATAAACATCTGTGAGCCAGTGGTATTGTGTACCAATAGGACAACAACACCCAGAAGAACTATACTTCATAAGTGATCATTAAGACCTGGAGAAAACAAGGCACCAAGATGAATTATCCAGTATTTCTCTTTAAAAGTAAGTGCATTCTCCCAACCCTGTTGATGACTTCTGTCCCCCACTATTCGATCTATGACAGTAAACATGAAATTAGCTGTAGGGTGTTTGAATGTATGTTGATATAAGGCATTTGTAGTTTTCTTATTCCTGATATTGCTCCTATGTTCGCCAATCCTAATCCTAAGTGAGCGTGATGTTTTGCCTACATAAAAGGATGAATAATGGCATGTGGCAAGATAAATTACCCAGCTGCTAGAACAGTTCCCAAAAATTCTTAAGTCATACACTTTACTGGTGTTGGCACTAGTAAACTGTTTGGTTTTGTTAACCTGGTTACAGGACATGCAATGTCCACATGGAAAAGTGCCCACCAATTCATTTCCACTCATGGTCAATTGTTTATATTTTGCTCCCCCACTGTCATGGTGTTTGTAATGTGAAAAGATAGAGCCTAGTGTTTTACCCCTTCTGTATGAAAATTGACACCGATGGCCCAGTTGCTGCCTAAGATAGTCATTAGCAAGCAGGATATTCCAATTCTTGTCCAAAATGTTTCTGATAATCTGGTGGTTTCTGCCATATGTGGTTACAAATCTCAATACACCATCCACTTTATTGGCTTTGTGACTCTTACATTCCAATAACTGTGTTCTAGATTGTTTATCCGAGCACGTTTTGGCTGATATGATATCAAATGGGCGATATCCCCTATCCAGAAATCTTTTAGTTAGGTCCAAACTGGCATCATCATAATCCTCCAATGAAGAGCTGATACGTTTCATCCGAAGAAACTGGGATTTTGGAATATTGCGGACAGTGTGGCGGGGATGCATACTAGATGCATGTAATAGTGTGTTATATTCAAGATATTTCCAATGTATCTTAGTACCCAATGTATTGTCAAGGTTTCTATAGACAGTGACATCCAAAAATTCAATAGATGTTAAATTGCTGTTAACAGTGAATTCAATACCCCAGACATTACTATTGAGGTAATCAACGAATTCTTGAAGATATTCAGTATCTGCCCGCCACACCATCCAGCAATCATCCAGATATCTTCGCCAGATGTCCATTTCGACCAAATAGATGTTGTGTGATGTATCATATATCAAACATTCTTCTAGGTAAGCCATAAACAGGTCAGCATAAATTGGAGCAAAGGATGCTCCCATAGCGGTGCCCTGTAGTTGCCAATAGCATTCACCTTGAAAGCAAAATATGTTTTTGTTTAGAACATGCTCGGACATACAAATGAGTAATGTATTAAAGCCAGGTGGATATAGATTGGTCCTATCAAGCCAAAACTGGAGTGCTTGTAATCCTGCCCAATGAGGAATACTTGTATATAAAGATTTAACATCCAGTGTACATAGTAACCAATCAGATTCAATTTGTGTCTCCTCTATAATCTGCAAGAATTGTGTTGTGTCTTTAATCCTTGCTCTAACATGAGCTAGAAGTGGTTGCAATTGTTGTGTAAGGAACACTGATAGTGGTTCCGTAAGTGAACCATGACCAGAAACAATCGGTCTTCCTGGTGGGGAAGTCAAAGTTTTATGTATTTTTGGTAGTAAATATAATACTTGTTTGCATGGGTCCTTAACCATAAGATGTTTGGCTGTGTTAGCTGATATTATCCCTTCTTCGACCGCATTGTGCAAAAATGCATCAATCTCCTTTTTGAATATAGGAGTAGGATCTATGCCCACATACATATAACATTTTGAATCCGACAATTGTCGAAGACCTTCTTGTATGTAATAATCCATATCCAGAATAACAACCGCACCACCTTTATCTGCCTGAAGAATAGCTATTTTATTATTTTTCAATTCCATTAGGGCCTTCCTTTCTGCCTCATGTATGTTATCCTGTAATATATCAATGGTATATGGTGGAAAATGTAGTTCCCTAAGCACAGCCTGTTGAAAAGCAGCTACATGGGTATTGACAGGGGGTTGAAACGTGGACTTAAGAAAATGGAATTCAGTAGGTCTTTGAGAGTTGCTGTTATCGGTATCTGAAAAAAATATTTTAAGATTAAGACAACGGCAAAACTCCAATAAATCAGTGACAGTTTGATATTGATCACAGAAAAAACTCGGTACGAATCCCAAGCCTTTATTTAAAATCCTTTCTTGATCCAAAGTTAGTACAGTTTTCGAAAGATTGAGAACATTATTGAACCCAGTCCCATTTACTTCAATAGTACCTGAATCAACCCATCTATTGAGTCCATGTCTAGGCCTTTTTGGGTGTTTACGCCCACCTCTACGTTTGGTATTCCTCCTAAAGGGATAGGGGCATTACTTTTCTTTTTAGCCGGTGAGCTCTCTGATGTTACACCTTCACTGTCGGTAAAAGAAGACTCCTCACCCGAGGCACTGGTATATATTTGGTCTTTACATTTGAGAATAGGTCTAGGCGTTTTCCTTGTCCTTGCCCCACCATTAACCAACGCCATGTCTTTAAATCTAACGGACTTTTGAATTTCAAAGGGACGTCCACGACTGTAGTCAGTGACGTCCCTATTGAATTTTTTAATTTTCCTTTCCTTGGTTAACTTATCATATTGGGTTAATTCCTTAGATAAGTTCGTAACCATGGTAACATAGTTGCTATTAGACTCAAATTGTTTACATATAGTACTGAGGTCCTTGACTTCTGCTATATTCATATCAATTGTTCTTTCATAATAGTCAGCCAGTATTTTTACCAATCTCATGGAACCTTCCTGTACAGCCTCATTCCATTCCTCAGTCAGCCTCTGTTCAGATCTGCTGACCATTGGTTTTAACCTAATCCGAAGCCCCCTAGGGACTAATTTTTTAAATAAGTAGGCTTTAAATAACCTAAGGTGCCATATATTGGCACGTAATCCTTTGAGTGCTTTTTCTAAATTAAAGAAGGCTGGCTGGCATTCATCTTGAGAAAGAGAAGCATTGTCATTATTAGTGTTGTTGCTTGGGATGGAATCAAGCCCAAATACTTTGATATCCTCCCGATCAGCACACAACCCCTGTAAAATATTGTCCAAATCCATGGTCAGTGATTGTATAGTAAAAAAGGTTATCCAACTATAACTAAACTCAATTAACCAAAATGACACGAGGCTGTATGGGTAGAATAAGGCAAGTGACAAGGAAGAGGCCTATTGTATTATGTAGCCTAGGCCAAACCGATTAATACAAAGTAAAGTATATATGATATTACAGCATGATTGCCAATCAATAAAATACCAGTACCTCCAAGCCCTATGTAATGTAATGTATTCAACAGAATTAGTAGGTAGCTTATAAAGAATCAAAACCCCCCACCTACAGGGTATAAAAAATATGTGATATATAATATAATAGAGGGGACAATATTGATATACCCCATATATTGTTGGAAATATTAAAATCCAGTAAACCTTTAATGTCCTATTGGATGTAAATATATAATTGTAGATGTAGTAAATATACCAGTGGTGTATCCAGATAAAATACCACCCGTATACTTATTAACCATGCAGCCCACAACTTTCAGATAGTTGTACTCATATACATCCAACAAAAGATATGTATACAGAAAATTTGGTGGTTATTATCAAAAGATAATACAAAATTACCAAGGCTAACCACCATAAACTAGAATGCATCACAATATTATATCCTGTTTAGCATAGTAAATTAGCACCATATCCCATAAGAATAAACATTTAGCCAAGAACAAAAGATAGTGTGTAATAATCATTATCTGTATAAAGTGGCTCAATTATGAATCAAAATGTACAAGCATGTAGAATGCATAAATATAACATATGTATATTCTAATGATCATTCATAATACTCCTGGATATAAACCCATCTACTAACAGTAAATTCCACCATATGTTAATGTATATATATATAGAAAAAATACACATTGTCATAAATTGTCACATACAAAAGGATCAAGATATCTTGTCAAAATCTTAAGGGTACCCACCTGTAACAATGTGATGATACTGAGAAGAATCACAGACACCTGTGCAATCATTCCAATAACAGTATCAATGCATGAGAAAAGCATTTGTGGCAGCAACCTGCATGTTGTGAATGGTAGAAAATGTGTGACTGTTCATATATGCTGTATATGTATGCAACGAAATCCAGAAGAATGTGACATATACACAGAACTGTCACTTTGAGCAGGATATCAACAGAATAAGTATTCAATATACCTACTAACAGTTGTCTAACTATAGCAGATGGGAGATACTATGTATATGCAAAATGAGGGGTGTATGGTTATGTGACACATGCTTACATGCCCATAATAAAGGTACAACTCATGTCTACTTTGTCCCTTGACAGGTGGGCTGTGTGTATATAAAAAAAAACAAGACAAAATAACAATGAGTAAAAAGGTCACACAGGAAAAACAACCAGTAAAAACAAACAGAAAAATCTAACAAGGCTAGAGTTTCCACTGTGTGGTTTCTTAAACCTCTTGTATTAGAGGCAACATGGGATATATGCTTTATTGGCCTTATTGGCCTGAATTTGTCCATTAATAGACTTAAAAAAGTCATGCACATTCAGAATTACCATATAGCTGAAACACCTGATGTCCTTAAAGGGTCATTTTCACATATCCCATACTGGCTCTAATATAAGAGGATTAAAGAATCACACAGTGGAAAGTCTAGCCTTGCTAGATTTTTCTATTGTTTTTTATGGGTTGTGTGTATAGGAATATCATGATGTATATCTCTATGTGTAGGCTGTATCATCGTCTTCTTTTGGCTGTTCCCTTTAGGGGTTGCCACAGCGGATCATCTGTTTCCATTTCTTCCTGTCCTCTGCATCTTGCTCTGTCACACCATCCACCTGCATGTCCTCTCTCACCACATCCATAAACCTTATCTTAGGCCTTCCTCTTTTCCTGTTACCTGGTAGCTTCATCCTTAGCATATTTTTCCCAATATACTCAGCATCTCTCCTCAGCACATGTCCAAACCAACGTAATCTTGCCTCTCTGGCTTTGTCTCCAAACCTTCCAATCTGTGCTGACCCTCTAATATATGTTTCCCTAATCCAGTCCACCCTCATCACACCCAGTGCAAATCTTAACATCTTTAACTCTGCCACATTCAGCTCTAACTCCTGCCTTTTTGTCAGTGCCACTGTCTCCAACCCATATAACATAGCTGGTCTCACTACCATCTTGTAGACCTTCTCTTTCACTCTTACTGGTACTCATCTGTAACAAATCACTCCTGACACTCTTCTCACCCACTCCATCCTGCCTGTACTCTCTTCTTCACCTCGCTTCCACACTCACCATTACTCTGAACTATTGATCCCAAGTATTTAAACTCAACCACCTTCACCACCTCTACTCCCTGCATCCTCACCATTCCTCTATCCTCCCTTTCATTCACACACATATATTCTGTCTTAGTCCTGCTGACCTTCATTCCTCTTCTTTCTAGAGCATACCTCCATCTCTCCATGGTCTCCTCCACCTGTTCCCTACTCTCACTACAGATCACAATGTCATCTCAAATATTAACTGCATACACCACAGGAGAGTTCTCACCATGAACATCACAAAATTCCTAATTGACTGGTATGAAATCCCCAATGGGATGGAAGGTCTTTGTTAGAAATAAAAGGGATAAAAATAAATTGATGCAATTTTCTATATGTCATTGTGTCATGGCACTATGCTCACATTGTGTTGTTTTTTTGTTGTGCTGGAGTTGAACAGCTGATTATGTAAGTTAGCAATCTATAGAACTTTGTATTATCCACATGCTCCACAGGCAAATTCTTACCACAACTGTGAGACAGAACATATTTAAAGGCATGGCGTCATCATTATGGTGCAAATCAGTTGTTTGGGCTAAACGTGATGGAGGAATCCTCTCCTACTGTAACTGTAGACATTGCAACTGTGGAGGGTGTCATTCATGCCCAACACGGGAGTCAAGCACACTCATACTGCACAGTCACTCCAGGTTTTAAACACCTACCTAAATGCCTACCTATCTCTATAAGATTCAGGATATTGTATTGGTTGCACACACCACAGGAAAAGTCTCGCAATAAATGTGAGGCAGGGTATATTTGAAGGCATTGCATCATCTTAGTGCTGCAAGGCATATATATATATATATATATATATATATATATATATATATATATATATATATATATATATATATATATATATGTGGCTTTACATAGATTGAAAGAGTGGTGTGGAGAGGTGTGATTTGACTCTATGTCAGAAAATCTTGAATGATGGTAGGTGTACCCAACCACATGTGTTGTATAACCCAGACATCCCTGTGACTGTAAAAGTACACACATGCACAATATATAGATAATGCCAGTTTCAAACTCATGCCTTACTAAGCTCACAAGCTACAGAACACTGTATAATTTCTTGATGTCACAGGAGAAGGCTTACTACAGACTGATATAAAATGAATCTCAACAAATGGGCTCATCAGTGTTTAACAAAGCAGTTGTCTGTGCTAAAATGGACAGAAAGTAGTGAAAGAGCCCTCTCTGGCTATACATCTACACATCAGATCTGAGTGAAACCATTACTACCTACATGTGGGTCTACTTCTAAATTTCAAAGTTTCAAAACTTTGAATTTCTTATGGTGAAGACCATAAGATCAAAGTTTTGAAACTTCGGACTATTTAAACAGAGATCGCCGTATAGCACAGAATGATATATTTACCATTTCCCTCGCTTTAGTGTGATCTCGGAGTTGGTATATTTAATTAGCAGGGGTATGGAGGTGCAGGGGGGCTTGCCCCCCTGCAAAAACGTAAAAAAAAAGATTTTTTTCTATTTTTTTTTAATTTTCATTTTGAAGTTTCAAAACTTCGATCTTATGGTCTCAACCATAAGAATTTCAAAGTTCTGAAACTTTGAAATTTAGAAGTAAACCCCTACATGTACATGCACACACATTGACACAACTGAGTCCATGGACTAATATTTGGGTTTGAAATGACTGCCTAAGATCACAAGCTAGAGGACATGGTGTAAATAGCAAGTGCCACATGAGAAGTTTGATTACAAGGATGAGACAGTACACATCGGAAAGGATGATATTGCCATTGTTTTGCTAGGGTGATATCCATGCTAAAAGAGACTGAAAGTAGTTGGAGAGCCCATTCCCACTGTAAAGCTACATTTCATATCTGTGGGTGAAACCATTCCTACCTAGCATGAGAGAGTCACACATACACATACACTCAGACTATTTACTCAGGGCTGGATTCAAACCATCTCCTATCTAGTTACACAGTCTAGAGAACACAGTATCAAGTGCAAGTGCCACAGGTAAAGTCTTAATGTAAGTGTGAGATGGAACACATTTGAAAGGATGACCTCTTCAGTGTGTAGCATAATAATCTCTTGTGTTTAAAGGGGAAGAAATTCATGGGAAGCCTTCTTCCACTACAAATGTCTCACCTGAGTGAGGGTGAACACATCAGATATATTACTGAAGCCATATGTACCTGTCACTAGACACATACACATACACACACACACACTAGTTCCACACCTGCTTATCTAGTTACACGTTTTAGAATACACAGTATCAATTGCAAGCACCACAGAAGTCTGATTACAGCAGTGAGATAGTGCACACTTGGAAAGGTGACCTCATTAGTATGTTGCAGAGAAGATGTTTTACCTAAGGTCAGGTGGAACAATGGCAGAATAATCCTATGGGCTAGGCTTGTAAAGGCTCCAGGGCCATTAGCGTAGTACACACCTATGAACCTATGAACCTAAATTATTT
This sequence comes from Protopterus annectens, assembly GCF_019279795.1. Classification (NCBI taxonomy): domain Eukaryota; kingdom Metazoa; phylum Chordata; order Ceratodontiformes; family Protopteridae; genus Protopterus; species Protopterus annectens. Next base: position 357,159,619 of record NC_056748.1, read on the forward strand.
AGAAACTGATTTGTCAGCCCTGTCCTGGTTTAAATGTTTCTCCTGAGAAAAAGTGTCCACATCAGATGCATGGGTGAAGCTAGTCCTGCCTAGCACTACAGACAAGCACACGTGATAGTCAGTTACTGCTGCATTCAAACACCTACCTACCTAAGTACACAATCTAGAGTTAATTGTTTCAACTGCGACTGCCAAAGGAGAAGTCTGTCTTTAAAGGTCGGATACTGCACATTTGTAAGGATTACCTCATCAGTGAGTTGCAGAGAAGCTAGTGTGCATCCTAGGTTTGAGTGGAAAGGAATGTGTCTTAACAAGCAGAAGTAACAGTGATGTGTTGATCACAAGTCATTTCATATTGCTCAGATAAGTAATCTTTCCTGTCATTCATATACATTGCAGTAGTGTGAGTGACATGTAGCTGTTTCACAGCTATGATGTATCAATGACAGTCACACTTGTGGAACAGTGGATTCACAACCAAGCAGTGTGTTTCACTCAGGATGATTCTATGCAAATAGTACTCAGTTGTCATGTCATGTCATTTTCAGTTGTTCCTTATGCTTAGACAACATGCAGGATAAATAGCAGACAGATCAAACATGTTAAAGACCCTACTTAGTACCACTCATCAAGTATGTGTGCAAAGCTCCTCCCCTATTGTATACCCTTTGCAAGCCTAATGTGGTGGAGTGCAGACATATACTTAAATAATGAAGTCTTTAGTCTGCATCTCAGTTAACTCATCATATCTTGAGTACAACAGTTCATTGTAACATACAGAACTAATACAAGCCACTCATATTACTTTTTTGTCAAAATCACTTTCTGAAATGTATCACTAATAAGCTCATTAGCACAATTAATGGCAACGTGTTAGTGCATACCTACTTAGATTTTGAGGTTTTGAACTTAATATGGGAATTAACAGTTCTTTATGGTGCTCCATGCCAGCCTTCAGACAAGTAAAGAGTGTAGACATACAAACAGTAAAATCCACAGACAGGAACCCAAACCAGCGAAAACACTTAAGAGCCTTTATTGGATGAACAAAAGCAGAATAAAACAAGCGCTTTTGCTCGGTAAAATACAGAGCTTTTTCAAGATAACAGTACATTGCAGTTAGCTTGAATAAATACTAAACTTAAAACATGTGATTGAATGAATTGAATAATTTACATACTTAATAGAAATCAACTCTATTAAACAATCAATTAGTTAAATAAAATTCTTGATCAGAATTTTTTTTGGAACAAGATATTGTGCACTCAAATTCACTAAAAAAATTAATTAATAAATGCAACTGTTCCTAACACCCTGTGGGTTGTTCTTGGTCACCTTTAAAACCTAAATACTAGAATCACTTATACAAAAAAAAATTTTTAAATTAAAAAAATGAATTAAAACATTCAATATTATGGTATCTCAAATAAATATGTGCATATAAAACTATTCAATGCGTATACTCCTACAGCCTAAATTGGTTCTAGCATAATAAATAAAATAAAATACAATAATGATGCTATAACTGGGCCATCCTCAGTTTGAGGATGCTACTAATATTAATGTTACCAGATGCCAGAGGAGGAGATTGGGAGACTACCTTGGACACCAGATGCCAAAGGAGGAGATTGGGAGACTACCTTGGACACCAGATGCCAGAGGAGGAGATTGGGAGACTACCTTGGACACCAGATGCCAGAGGAGGAGATTGGGAGACTACCTTGGACACCAGATGCCAGAGGAGGAGATTGGGAGACTACCTTGGAACCAGATGCCAGAGGAGGAGATTGGGAGACTACCTTGGACACCAGATGCCAGAGGAGGAGATTGTGAGACTACCTTGGACACCAGATGCCAGAGGAGGAGATTGGGAGACTACCTTGGACACCAGATGCCAGAGGAGGAGATTGGGAGACTACCTTGGACACAAGATGCCAGAGGAGGGGATTGGGAGACTACCTTGGAATATAGAGAGCTTCTTTGGCAGCTAAGGTTAGATGCTGGTAAACCACCTGGCCTCAATGATAACATTAATATTAGTAGTAGTAATAATAAGAGTATATAGTAGTAATAAGAGTCAAAACCCATTTTGCCCTTGGCTAACACATGCCATTCATTCACTTTTGAATAAAAGAGATAGTGCCTGGAAAAATGGAAAAAAAATCTAAAGCTTTCACTGCTCTCCAAAATTATAGAGAGCTTCACAACTTAATTAAAAAAAAGGTCACTCTTGACAAGACAAACTATTTCCAAAAATGACTAAATAACCCTCACTCCAACCCCCAAAAATTCTGGCAATCAGTAAATAAGCTACTCCATCCTGGAAATCCCTTATCACCTAATCCATGCCCAAATAGCTCTTCTACCGATACTGCTACCTTTCTTAATACCTTCTTCATCTACTCCATTCGCAATCTAACCAAAATCTAACCAAAAATGACACCATTACCTACCTCACCTTCTCCCCAACAACCCACACAACCCCATTCTCTCTGACACCTATCCCCACAGGGTATATCAAGTCACTTCTTAGCAAACTTAAAACATGCTCTCCATTAGCTGATAACCTATCTCCCCAATTATTAAAACTTGCTGCCAGTTCTATCGCCTACCCCATCTCCATCTTAATCAATAGGTCAGTCAAAGAAAATATTGTACCTAAAGTCTGGAAAAAATCCTATGTTGTACCCTTGCATAAAGGTGGCAAATCAATTGACCCATCAAACTTTAGGCCTATTTCCATTCTATCTACCCTATCTAAACTTCTTGAAAAATGCATCCATAAATAGCTCCTTGATTACCTACTCCTAGAAAATCTCCTTACCCCTACACAGCATGGTTTCCTCCCAAATCGCAGTACAGCTACTGCTCTGATATCTTTCACTAATTCTATCGCAAATTCTTGTGACAATAAGTTAATCTCCTGTTTGTTTCTGGTCCTCACCAAAGCCATCAACATTGTGTCCCACTGACTGCTTCTATCCAAACTAGCTACCCTTAATCTCTCCAACCCTGCACTTTCTTGGTTCTCTAGCTATCTCTCCAACAGATGCCAAGCAGTTAAATGGCAATCTTATCTCTCTCCTTTCTTACCTGTTCAGTCTGGGGTACCACAAGGCTCCATCCTGGGACTCCTGTTATTCAGTAGTTTTGCTAATGACCTGTCTGTCTCCTCCCTTAACAACACTATTATCACTGTTGAACCTTACACTAAATTGCTTGGAGTTTTTATCGATGACCAACTAAAGTTCAATTTTCACATTCAGCAGTGCATTAAAAAGGCACATCAAAAGTTAGGCCTGCTATACAGGTATAAAAAAATCCTCACAAATGCTTCTAGGCTGTCTCTTGCACAAGCATTCCTGCAATCCACCTTACTCTATGCAGTCCCTATTCTCACTAATATCCAAGCCAATCATCTGTCTAAACTGGAACTCAGCTATAACAAAATTGCAAGATTCGCTACTAACCAACCCTACCATTCTCACCACTGCCTAGCCTTACACAACCTGCAATGTCTGGAATTTCATCATCAAATCCTAATGCCACAGCTTCTCCTGGCTCATTCTATCCTACACAAACCCTCATCCTGCCCCTCTTTTTCTACCCTCATCCAGCATCATACTCCCAACCAGGCTCTCAGTATCTCCCAACAGCATCTTCTACAAGAGTATGTGCCCAATAACAATATTGGTAAACTCTACAGCTACTCAGTGGCAAATGCTTGGAATAAACTTCCTCTAAGCATTAGACAGATTTCAAACCCTAACTCTTTCAAAACAACTCTAAAGGATGCTCTCCATTTGTCATGGACTTGCCTATGCTATGACCCAAATTAATCCACCTCTCCTCCTCTAATACTACTGTAGCAACCATTTCTGCCATCTGTCTCTGACTCTACTTCAAAAAAGTCTACTTATAGTCAGTAGTTGTCATAGCTTCCAGAGCTGTAGTCTTTGGAAATTGGTTTTAGCCTTGGGTTTGTCTCCTACATATTCTTAATATTTGTATTATAATTGCTCTGTTTGTCTTGCAAACTTGTCAACATTTTATTTATACTGCTTTCTATTGTCTGTAGCTCTGTACTCTACAATGTACAGTTTAATGACCTTTTCTAGCATTTTGTCACATCTTACTCTTAGAAATATTGCAATTTTATAAGTTCTTGTTTAATTTTAAAATTCTGCCATATGACCACTTTTGTTGCTTGTGTTATTTTGGGGCTTTTCTCCTCAGGTCTCCCCTGAAAACAGCTACTTGCCTAGTCGGACTAACCCAGTTAACAAATGTCAAATAAATAAAATAAAAATAAATAATAAATGTAGCCAACAGTTACACACATAATAGTAATATAAAAAAAAATTAAGGAATTAGTTGGCATACTTTTAGATTCAGACCCTTGACATATAAAAAAAACAGTCTACAAACCTGAGCATTATCTCAGCACACCACATAGAAATTTGGGTCTATATTAGAACACCAAGTTTCAAAACTTCGAGTGTTCTAATATCGACCCGTTTTCAGCGAATGCTGAAAATATCGAAGAAACAGAAAACCACATTTTTTTCCCAGGGAAAGAATTTGGTTGCCTGTTTCTGTTGCTTTGGTATTTTCAGCACTGTGGTGGAAAGTTACAGGTCGGGTTCAGCTAAGTGTGCGATTGTGTGGACGTGAGGGTTAGGGCGGGTTAGGTGAGTTAGAGTTAGGGCGCAGGTCAGGTAAGTGTGTGATTGTGTGGACATGAGGGTTAGGGCGGGATAGGTGAGTTAGGGTTAGGGTGTGGGTGAGGTGACTGTGCGATAGTGACGGACCTTAGGGTTAGGGTTTGGGTTAAGGTAAGTGGATAGTTACTGGTGTATGTATAGTTTAGTGTAGGGTTAGGTGTAAGAGTTTAGGTGTATGTGTATGGATTGCTGTTTGTTTGGTGTGCTTGTGTTGTGTGTATGTGTTTTGGAACAGCAATTTTTTTCCCTAGGAAAAAATTCACTGTTCTGTATGTTCGATGTTTTAAATTTTCGATTAATAGGGTTCGATATTAGAACGCTTGAAGTTTTGAAACTTCGGTGTTCTAATATAGACCCAGAAATTCATACTTTATGAAGTTAAAATCATGCATTGGAAGGGACAGTGGCAAAAGATTTAAGCAAGGGAGAATGTAGGTATAAAGCTTCATCACACTAATGACAATTGAAACATCCCATAAGGTGTACATTACATCCAACAGATGGATAAATATGTTAGAGCAGCTGTCTCACAATAGTGCCATCAGTCTGTATTTCTATAGTGCAGCAGGGCTAAGCACATTTGCATGAAGAAAACCATATCAGTGTAGTCAAAGGTAACCTCTTCAGCTTTTGCCAAGGACGTGAAAAGCCATTTATCATCACTGACCATTGGTGTGCTATGCCAAGCATTGCAGAAATGCTGAGGACAAAAACTGAAGGTTTTTATGGGTCATCTCTGGCCATGTGTATTGTGTGTGATTGTAGTTTTTGACCAGATTAAATGTTTAAAAAGGAGTGGATAGGACAATGATGAAAATGGGTAGGGTGCAAGCGGAGGGTAGGACACGAGGGAGAATAAAGGAATGTACAGGATGGTGCTGGGGGATCATTATAGCTATTCACTTCTTTAGAAGATAATTGTATATGTATCAAGAATTTCATGAATTTGGATAGTCACCACTCAGGACTGGGTGACAACAACTGAATAGTGTTGTATGGCCAATTAGACCAAGTCAAGTGTGTCTGCAGACACATAGGCAAGTGGACAGACATACAAGAAATACAAGACAGACAGGGATCATGACTGACAAAAAAGGTTAGGGAACACCATTACTAGGGACCAGTAGGGTCATTGCAGGTGCATCCACATCCAGCGGCAGCAGCAGTCAGAATCTAGTACTTGCCCTCAGAATTGTTACCACTATCTCCTGTCACAGATCCCTGGGTCAGTGTTGGACAGGAGATTGACATTTCAATTCTACACATGACCTTTTCTATTCTGCTGAGTCATGCACTGAGACTCCTCTCCATGATTTCCTCCACCATCCCTGTCAGCTCCTGATGGGTGACAAAATCACTGTCTCCGGTAGTGCTACTACCAGTGGATACCATTGCACCAGCAGCTGGGGCACAGCTGCCTGATGCACATACCTCTCAACTAGGAAATAAAAACATCTGGACAAAGGCCCATGACAAGTAGATACAACTGGCCACAAATCTTTGCACTAATTAACATAAAATTTGCATACATAATTATGTAACCCCAACCACTCCAGTGGAATTGTGGGATACCAACATTTAAACACAAAATGAAGAACAGACAAAATATTAAACACAAAATATGATGTCTCCTATAAAATATAGTATTTGTTAACCTGAAATTGATTAGATTTAATGTAATGTTACAGTGTATGAACATGGTAAGTGCTATTGTGAGTGGAATTGTACTAGAAAAAGGCTTCCTTTTCCAGACCAACATCCTAAAGGCAGTGTTAACTAATATCTGCATTTTTGTGATGTTTTGCTCACAGCCTCGTTTCCCACTATTTAAGGTAAACGTAACACACAACATATATTTAACAAAATTCCTTTCGTTAGTATAGTACTATAAAGCATTTATGAGTTATACATGATGTTGCACTCTCTTTTGAAAAACATGTCCACACAATAGTAAATAAAAGCAACAAGAACAACAAAAAGCATTAACTAATTGCTAGATTTCCCCTGTAGGGACAAACATTACCCTACCTACACATCAGATCTTAAACTGCTATGATCTTTTGCCCAGTCATTGCTATTTTATGGTGCCATCATGGATACAAGCTGTGCAACAAGTCAGTTAATAATATTGGAGAAAATGCATCATAAATCAGTAAAGTTACCATATGTTCTGCAATCTGCACCTAGATCCCAAACACTGCAATCCCCATTTATACCTCGGGTGGCCTTTATTTAAAAATAAACATAATTATATATTGCTAAACAAGGCCTTTAAATTTCTCCAGCCTAAAGATCCATCATCAATCTCTAATTTCATTTAATGGTAACATCCCACTAAATATCTCTATTCAGGTAAAAAATTAGTTCATGAAGACATCACAAAGTCATAGTTTATATAGTGATACTCTGCTCAGAATTGTCGTGGGAAGTGTATGGAACAACTTACCCTCAGGAATAAAGGTATTTATATAACCACTACACTGACAAGGTACACTGCTTCTGTTTTGGACTGCTCTTACTCTCTAATCCTTTCCCTCTATTCCTTTTGTAATAAAACACCTACAGTTACATCATATTAGTTCTGTACAATTTATATCTGCCTTATTTTATACTGCTGCTTCCTCCCCACAAAGAGAGACATATGCTAAAACAACTTACAAGCTTTACTCTGGTTATTTTCCTGTCTTATTCTTTATATGTCCAGCAGTTCACTCAGTATAGATTGCTATTGTTATTAAGCCAACCATATGCACATGCAACATACAGTATTACTACAGACATTTTGTTCATGACATTGAGTTCTTTGGATAAGACTAACCTCTGTAATATATGCCATCAAATGTATTTAGGCAGAAAAGTAAACTACAAGATTATATTAACTGTATAAACCAAATCTTGAACATCCCAGTAAACAAAACATAAATAAGTAAGTAAGCAAATAAATAAATAAACTCTTAGCTGATGTTAATGTTACTCAGTCCTTCTTTAAATACACAAATGCCTGTAAAAACCTGTACTGCCTACTATACAGGTGTGTGACTTATGTAAAGCTATATTTTTATAAGCAATTTACTGCAACTTACTTAAGCAAGCAGTAAATTTTACATGTATAAATCTGAAAAGACAAAAAGCCTGTCATCACACAGCCTCATCTTTTGCCTTAAAGTTATATACCTGCGCTAAGATATAGCATCATGAACCCTCTTTTCCCTGTAAACAAGTTCCTGAATTTATGGGAAAATGAAATCTTAATTAAACATATTATTTAGAAATTCAACACTGGTTAAAAACATTAAAGGAAGAAAATGACAGGGTATGTTTAAGCAATCAGCCCAAGTGCACAGTAATGCCCTCATTTACTAGCTACACGGAACTGTTTGGAGAACTTTTAATCCTGGATGAGAGCCATAGATGAAGGCATTTTTATGAAAGTTATTCTGAAGCACTACAATCCACATGACTTGAGGTTGGCTCTGGAATGCAAACACAAGAGAGAGAAGGGGAGACACTGCAAGGAGTTCCTGAGAGTCAAGTGGACACCAGAAGGCTGTGTAGCTTCTCAGCAGCAACTATTCCCTTTGCTCTCTGAAGTTGGTGCATATGAGTGAACTCCTACACTTCACGCGTCTGAGCATCATGTCTGTTTGCATCTGGAATGTAGGGTTTAGCATTCGGCTTTGCACAGATTATTGGCATATCATTTTAACATGCCAGTCATTTGTCCTGTACTAGGCATGGGATTTACACCAATCTGTCACCATGTTGGAGCAGATGAGTATTTTGAAATTTCTTGCAGTGACCAGTGACCACTGAGGACTTGAAGTGCACGTCTGGTAGCGACTACAGTGTCTACCCCAGATTAGGTGACTGCAGGAATACTGTGCTTGCCTTGGAGGAGGTTAAAACCCCAGTTGGAGCTGGGAGGGGAAAAAGAAAACCAAGAAGGTGCATGTCAAGTGTTACTGGGAGTGGGGACATATATCTGGAATATCAGTATCACACATCATTCTCATTATATGAACAAAAACGGCAAGCGGCACTAAGTTTTTAAATTTTAACAAAAAAGATAAAAGAAGTATGTAGCTGCAGCAGACTGCCAAAATCAGAATTCCTTTTGCTGCGGTTTCTAATTTAATAAATTTTTACTTTTACTTACTAGAGGAGGTTGAGCCACGTCTGGAAGTAAATTTTCTCATCCTGATTCCTGAGTACAGTTGCGACGGGCTCAGTGTCTGGTCTCTGCTCACTGTAGTGCAGAGCTTAACACTTAAATTATTGTACGCAGGAAGCAGGCTAGCTCCACTCACTGCTGTACTGCTGCTATTAATTATTTCCACCAGCCACCATCCAAAAAGTAATGTCTGTCTGAGTCTACTCCAAACGAGTCTGATGTTATCTGAGTTTGATGTGCCCCTGCACAATGATGATGTTGTGTGATGAGTGATGACCTCAGCCATAATTTAAATAAACATTTTTAAAAAGTTAAAAAAAATGGGAATTGAAGAGGCCACTCTGAAATTTGTGACACCCTATTATTTTGCCCTTAAAACTGTTAAATACTGAGGAATTTGGTACGCTTGAGAGGTATGCTGATACTGTTGTACCAGGTAGTGCAGGAGTTAGGGAGGCAATGCTGACAGGTTCAGAACCAGATGTGCACCCATGCCTGTGTTGGTGCTGCAGCAGCCACTTGTGAAGGTATAGTGGGACAATCTCAGTGGCTGTTTTAGCTCACTGTGCTGATAGTCATTTGTGTTGCAGCAACAATGCTTCCACACAGAAAAAAAGATAGACAGATTTGGGGAAAGAAAACATATATAATAACATCAATGCTATGTCAGATTACTGTTTCAAAGTATAAGCAAATATAGCACACAACTATGTTAACATTTGCCCCATCAAGATATAATATGAAGGCATACATGTGTCATAAAGTACATAAGTCTCAGTGATATTATTAATAATATGGAATCAGGTGACTATGGCATATCTAAAATATGAATGAAAAGTAAATACACCCAGTTACAAATCTGAATGTTTAATGTTATTTAATATTGCAGTAAATATTTTTAGACACTATCATGTAATAAAATCTAATTACTGTTGCTAGGAACTGAACCCACACAGAGCAAAGTTTATTTTCTCATTATCTATTGCAATAATCAAGAGCTATTTGAGCCGGCATGTATGCTTGATATAAAGGTTAGGTATGCATACTCAGTTGTGTGTGTCTCAAGCTCATATGGACTGATGCCATGAAATTTGGTAAGATTAACTACATTAAAGATGTACTATGATCTTGCTTATTTTCATGCCTGATCCATACTGACCCTGTGCCTCATTGAGCATGCCAATCACGCTTGATACACCTCCTTGTTCCTAGCAATGTCCTCAGCAGCTGTACAGAACATGAAAAATAAGAAGCATGATAATAATTGTATTGCCTCATCAGTGCATGATATTGTGATGGCTGTTAATGGGTCATTATACTTATAGCACTCAGGGCTGTTTGCTGTTCTAAATTCTGCCTCCCATCACCTCAGAAGGTTTTGCTTGTCCATCTTCATGTTATTATAATGGTGATGACATTATTCTATAGTGCATGGAATGCCAATTGTACTGGAGACATCATTGGCCAAGCCATTTCAAGCCTCAGCCTTGTACTGAGATCTAATATAGTACTCCTGCATAAGTCTACATCTGTAGTGCTTTACAAGTATTGCCACAAAGATCCTGCACTCCTCTTCACACCACCCTTCTGTTCTAAATGGAACACCAACCTCACCTTTGCCTGTCAAATCTTCTGAAGGACAACTAGAAATATGGCAGTTAATTGGCACTCAGTTCAAATTGGACATGTACCAGCTGATGTGCATTGATGGACAACCTTGTCAGCTGCATTTGTGCAATTGAAAACAAAAAACTGGTCTGGCTGAGAAATTGGGTATGATTTCTTCAAAATACACTGGAGGTGTAAAATATGGCAGTGAGACTTGGCTATGTGTGATGTTCACTGTATTTACATATTTTCCACTAGGAGATCCTTTGAATGCTTTTGAATGATGATATATAAATTAAATTTCAAAAAGCTATATTATCAACTCTAAACATGCTGTTATGATGGATGTTATTCTTTCATACAATTTCTTGACACAGTGATATGACTTGACTTCAACTCTATAATGGTGGTAATAATCAGTATTGGCACAAAGTAAAATGGTATGACTTGGGACATCATGGGTTGGTGGACATACCAACTAAACATATGAATAATATCATCTGGGAACTGAAAACATGATTTAAAAGAAGTTTATACCATTGTATAATGCGTATTAACTGTTAATGCCACAGGGGAACTAATATTTTAACTTTCTAGATGAGATATAATAATTTTGTTTTGTTCAAAAAAAATTTATTGTTCTTTTTCATGAAGAGATAATAAATATTCAGGTATTATAATAATATAATGATAATGCTAAAAGAATAAATACACAAAGGATAAACATACTCAGCTATGTACAATTTATACAAGGCCTGAACTTAATAGGTGATAATATCAAAGTTCCAAAAAAATATTTTTCTTTTCTTTTTTTAATCATCAGTGGCAAGATTTTTTTTTGAAAAATGTCAACAACAGATATCACTTTTGTTTAAAGATTATTGTTAAATGGTTTTGGATGAATCCTGCATTATTTTACTTTGGTCTATCTTAAGGCAGTTTCTTTTAAAAAGTGTAAGAAGTCTTCAAAAAGTGGTGATGTAGTTGATTTCTATTTTCTGGAAATACTTTTATTTGGTACCACAAGGATAGTCCATTGCATTAAATAAGATTAAATACTTGGATAATAGAAATGCAACAGAGAATAAAGCTTTCAAAAATCATCAGTATTCTACCAAAATTGACTTAGAGAGGGAAAAGTAAAAAAGTGTGTCCAATCAGCATTACATTCTTGCCAGCATATCCAATGGTGTATATCATTGTTTCTATAAATTTTAGACATTTTATTTGGAGTTAAGAATGCTCTGTATAGAAATTTCATTGTAAATATGTGCCAGTAATGAGACAAGAAAGAATGTTTAATGGATGATAATATTTGAGATTTATTCTCAGAGGTTAAAAAAGATGAATGGCCCAGTGTGATGTGGTTCCAAAATTTAATATTAAAATGTATCTTGTTTTCTATAAATATTTTATAAAATTTTGAAATTAAATTTTTCATTTATATTTTATTATAGATATAATTTTGTAAAAAAATTGTATTCATTTGGGATTTTTTTAAATCACGAGTGAGTGAGAGACAAACATAGTTCTTGTGTTTGTATTTTCATGCTTTGAAATAATAACCAATCATGGGGTTTTAAATCATATTCTATAATAAGTTGCTAGATATCTTTGACTTTTAGTTTTTTAAAACAATGTTGCCAACAAACAAAATTCTTGGTTTTCCAAGTAGTGAATGTGTGACTATGAGTTTTGTTAAACAAGTTGCTGGTGATGCTAAGGGAAGTTAAAGAATCAAACCACATTTTAACATATATATTAGAGACAGAATTGTATTTTAAATGTCTTGAGTATAAAGTTTAAATAAGTAGACCTTGTAGGAGGAGAAATGTTATACTGTATGAAATTGCAAAGATAACACTAAAAGAAATTTTCTTGATTAGTTGAATTGAAGTTACCCAATTTGTCATTATTATTTTGAAGAAGAGTTAAGTGTAATATTTTCCAATTAAAATTACAATTTTTATCCACCCAGTTTAAAATAATTTTAAAATGATGCTTTAATATAAGTATCAGTATAACTCCTCCAAGAATTCCTGGTCTGATATGATAAGATAATGCTATTTTAAATTTATTAGGAAACCAAAGGAATTTTAATGACTGCTTGTTTATTTTATTAATGTGATGTTTATCTGGAAAAAGAGACAGGACTTGCATTATATACAAAACCTTAGGTAAAAGAATCATCTTTATTAAGTGGAATCTATCTTCAAAGGAAATAAACTTGTTCCATTTAGAAATAAGAATATCTAATATATTAATAATATAAAAACTGACAGATATTATTTAATCTATGGATTTCAATAAAGTGATACCTAAGGGTGCAAATGAAAAGATCTGTTTGCAAATAATATGATTCTTATGTATTAATTTTTTTCTTTTTATTTAGTATTATGAATTTAGACTTAGATTGATGTAAAGAGCAGAACTAGATTGGAATAACTTGATTGTAGATTCTAGTTCTAAAAGAGTTGATCTTGATTTAGGAAAAGTTAATAATACATCATCTGCAGACAGCATAATTTTAGAAGAGTAATGATTAAAAATATCTATACCAGTAATATTTGAATTTGTTCAAATTAAAATGGCAAAAATGTCTATGGCTAAGGCAAATAGAACTGGAGATAATGGGCAGCCCTGTTTAGTACCTTTAGTCAAATGAATGTATTCAGAAGTAAGGGGGCAATTTTACATAAGCAGTATTATTTTTATAAATACTCTTTAAAAGTGAAATAAACCATGCAGGAAAATCAAATAATTCTAGAATTCTAAATAAATAGTTACAATTCAAAGAATCAAAGGCTTTTTCAATGTCTAGACTAATTAAGAGAGTCTATAAGGGTTAGCATACACCTAATATTATCACAAGTTTGCTTTTGATGAATAAAGCCTGTTTGATTTAAATTGATTATATGGGCTATTGGTTCTTTTATTCTGTCATAATAATAGATATGAAAATCTAATAATCATTATTTAGAAGTGAGATAGGTCTATAAGAGGAGCAAAGTAAAGGATAGGAGCAATTACTAAATATTTTCAGGAAGAAGGGATCTTTTCTTGGGATCAGACTTAAATTAAAGTTTTATGAAAAAAGGAAATAATAGAAGGAGGAAATAGTTTATAAATTTCTATTATTATTCCACCCATATTTGGAGCATTATTCAATTTTAATTTTTTAGTTTTATCTATAACTTCTTTGTTGGCGGAGAAGAATTTATAGATAAAAATTAATATTTCTTAATGGGTAATATTATATATTGTTATTGTATATTATATTATTATTGTATTATATTGTATTATTTTATATTATTATATGTTATGGATAATATTAATACTTTTTTGGGTGGCTGTGGTGGTGCAGTGGTTAGTGTTGTCCCTCACAGCAAGAGGTTCTCTGGTTCAGTTCTTGTCTGGGGTACCTTCTGTGCAGAGTCTGCATGTCCTCCCTGCAGTCAAGTGGGTTTCCTTTGGGTGCTCCAGTTTCCTCCCACGTTCCAAAGACATGCAGTAGGTGGATTGCACAAAAAAGAACGCCACCTTCCAATCTCGAAAAACTAGGCTCTGATCGTAAATTCTGCAAGTTATTTGAATAATAAATCCAAGTGATGTAATAAATAACGCTTTTATTTATACCAAAAAAACAGGAGCGTTTTCACCGTAGTATTACCACAGCTTCCTCAGAGTACAATCACTTTTAAAAAAAACGCCAAATAAGTACATAGAAGGTGCATGACATGGTAGAATGGAAGTGTATATTTAAAGAGCCACTGTACCAAAACCACGCTCTATGCATACACAAAGTACTGTCATTATAAAATTAATTAAACATGTCTTAGATTAAAAGGTAAGTATGTATGTAAAAAACTACTCTTGATAAAAACATGTCGCTGCAATACACAAATAATAGATTAATTATATACTAATATTTATGATGACTTAAAAACCTAGTAGAAATCAAGCAAATGTCTGGTAAAAAAATTCATTGGATACCAAACCAAAGGCTTCTTAACTAAGTTTTCACAAGTGGCCAGCAACTTTTCCTCAAGTTAATTGTTTTAGTTGAGTAGTCATTATCAAATCTGATTGAATTCTATTTGTATTTGAAAGGGGCTTAACTCCAACCAGTTTTGAGTACTCATTCTTTATCGATATATGATAAAAGTTTTACAACTGTAGATCTCAGTGGAGCAGAAGGTGAAGTGGGAATAGGTTTACCTATGGCTCTATGGGATTTTCAATACCATAGGAAAGACCTTCTGAAGATTTAATATTTCTGGGATCCAAGTATTTAACAGCAAAACTAAATCCTCACCTTCATTTTTTTTCAAAAATCCTTATGTTACATCTCCTTTCTTTATTTGCTAAGTAATGTATTTTGTTTAGAAGCCATGTATTTTGTTTTAGTAAAAATTCCATTTGAGAATATTTTTCTTTTAGCCCCCCATCTATGTAATTCAAAACATTCCCCATGTCAAACATTTTGGTTTGTTGTTGTAATAGTTCTTTAAAAACATCAGTTTGTTTAAGACAGTTCTCTCTGAGATTTTCTAAATTCATCTGGAAGCCATCCATTTTCAAGGATATCTTTCTTCAGAGAAATGTCAGTATAAGAATGCTTAGAATTGCTCATCTTCATTCATTAGTTATGTTTCTGTGTAAAATTGATAGAAAAGGCTTTATATAATTACATGAAAATCAATATTTGAATGATCAAAACTATTCTCAGTAAGATTGTAGTATTTTTAAATAAAATAGTTATTTTCCTATATTTAAGTCTTATTCTGTAGAGCCCTAAAATGTTGCATTCTTCCACTTAAACATCTTGGCTCCACCCTCCTCTTCCCTGCTGCCTTTTTGAGATTTAACAGTTTCAACATCAGTGGAGATGAACTTATGACATGGCTGTATGTGTGTGTGACTTTCACTTGTTATGTTACTGGAGTTATATGTAAAATACATTTATTACTTAGGCAAGTCAATTTAATAATTAAAGCAGATGCCATACATACTTTAAGTGATATACTATTCTACACACCCAATAATTATATGTGTTAAGTCATATTTTTTGCAGTAACTATTGTGCAGATTATACAGAAGCAAGTGTAGTTTAAATTAACTATGTTCATTGTTATGCTTAACATACTTTACATGAAATATAATTGACTTATTGTAGAATTATTACACAGAGTTGTGTTGTAAACTTAATTTTTGTAATTGTAATTGTCAGTTGTGCTTCATATTAAATTCCTAATAAAATTCGGTGACACTTCTGATTCTGGCCCCCTCATTACAAGTATTTGTAAATTGGATTCAAGCCCAGGAGTAGTTCTGGTGTTTCATTAAAACTTACTGTATTAACACTTTCAGGCACAGTGAAAGATAATTGACAGGTGGATTTTATTCAGTCAGTACTGTCAGAGTGCTAAAGAAAGTGCAATGGTGCCAGTGTCATGTGTACTACTGATGGCATTATGAATTAAATTTCTGAGTTTTTGCTTTGGGAAATGAACCATCATTCATTGCTAGTGACTGTTGACAGTCAGCAATGCACAATGCTAAGTGTTACATGAAGAATGAAGCAAAAAAGGAAAATAAGGAAAATGTGTCTGTGTGATAATTTCTCAACTCTGTAGTCTTATACCATCAAATGAGGGCATTAAAGATCCCTGGTTTGACACAGACTTCACCCTCTCTAGTTTTGAACCTTAAAATTATGGCATTTTCATAAAACATTGGGATGATTAACAGTATGTGCCACATACAGAAAGGGTTTTATGAGACAGAAAAACTTGAGCACATACACTTAAGCTTTGATATTCTGACACTTTACATTTATGGAGCAATATATCCATTTTGTCAAAGTTGTCTTTTGTCATTGTCTGGCTGCTTTTGATATTTGCAACAGTTAACCTAAGAAATCATGACACAGTAAGGACAATATATGCAATAAAAGATTGTGTTCTTCCTTTTCTTTTGTGAGCATTAACTCTATTTTGATGCATTTGTTAAGTGATGGCATTACGCTTAAAATAAGTTAGGTATGTACTGTTTGTATGTTCCTTTTTCATGTGTACTTCAAATAACTTGCACACACCTTGTACGCACAGTCACATTTGCCTCATAAGCATATATTCAGAAATGTGTTATAATGCTTTATCTCTTTAAGTAACTCAAAGTAATGTTATATTTCTTTTGAATTACATTACCCCTGACATTCCCTCTCTAACTATACATCAACATGGCAGGAGTATTACACACTTAGTATACAGTACTGCTAATGAGTCACACTTGCATGTCCTTAGCATGTCTCACTTCTTAATACTTATTTTGTACTGCTAGGGCATATGCACTGCATCATGTAGATCCTCATACCGTGTTTACCGGCCCAGCACCTTGATCAGATCGTGTGATTCATGAATGATAATGAGTTGACATCTGATTTACATATTCACAGTTTCTGAATGGGTTAATCTGAACTGTGTTAGCACAACCTTGTCTAATGCAGTTGTATCATAGTACAAGAGACTGCTTATACTCACCGACTTGAGATACTGCTTTTTGGCTGTTGCAACTGGATTAGTTTTGTAAAGTTTCATACAAATCCTGTCAACGTATGTAAAGTTTCTTTACAATTAACATTTAAATGGTTGTGATGGTTTATCTTTCAGATAACATTATGTGAGGTTTGCAGATTGTTCATGTGTGTTGGTATCAAAGGTATATCATTTGTTATTTGAAGTATCTTTGTCTAATGTTACATGCCTTTGTAGCAACATTTCTTTGAGGATGTGAACACATGTGCAAACATTTTATATGACTAATAGCAATGTGAAAGTTACATTTTACACCAGAAACTGTGTTAAGCACTTTAGTATATGCCCAACAGCAACAAAGGTTATCCCAAATGGTAACATTTTCATGTCATACACTTGATTTATTGTTAATGCTACTTTCTCACTCACACATACTCACTTCTTTGGTGTCAGGCTTGCCCTCCTAAAACCTCCACTCTGTGCAAATGATGATGACTGTGCCCTGCCCTTTGCACATTTCTTTGTGACATAGGGATGCCTATGTCTGATGCACAAAGTGGATAGCTAAAGCTTGCTTACTCATATGCTAGCTTTAATCAAACATACTACACTGATTTCTTTCCTGCTGTGTTTCAAATAATTGTTATATTATTTTTTGATCCTCATTGTATTTGTAATAGTATTCCTAGTAATTCAGTCTTACTAATTAGTAATTAGTGCTTGCTCACCACCTTGTGAAAATGATGTTAAGATTGTCCTGGTCTCTGTTTGAGGTGTCTTCACTAAGCAACTTTAATGCATGATGCACAGTATTGGGAATTACTATTTATGTTGCATATATCACTCATGAGTTAATGCCAACATTCCTGTACAGCTCTGCTATGTTTTATATTACTGATGTACAATACTTGTATGTGATGGTAATTATTTTAGATCTATTTTACAGTTTCATCACTTACCTTATCCATTGCTGATACTACAAGTTGTGTCTTCTGGGGTTTACTGTGTGTGATGCTCATAGAGCACATCCATCACATGGAAACATAAAGGTTACTAATGTTGTATGTATCGGTGTTACTGTTTGCATGTGCTTAGCTTCTAAATATGGACTTAGGTATTGACTGCCTCTTAACCAGAACCATAGCATATTGGGTGTCCCTACATCTGCCAGGACCATCCACAGCTGCTGTTGTTTCCTCAGACTCCTCATCCATGTCTACTAGCCCTGCTGGTTCTGCCTGTGGTGCTGGGAACTGCAGTCCTTGGCTTTGTTTTTCTTTTTGTAGCTGTTTCTGGACAATTATATTGTGCAATGTAGCACAGACTGTGAGTATTTTGGTGAAGGTGGCTGGATCATACTGCAGGGTGCCACCAGATGTGTCTAGAAATTGGAACCTTGATTTTTCCAAGCCAAATACATATTCAATAATATCCCTAGTTTGAGCATATGCATCATTGCATCCTTGCTCAGTGGGATTGTGTGGGTTTCTTACAGGTGTCATGAGCAAACCTTACATTGCATAACCTTCAGTCCCCACTAGATGCCCTTGTGGAAAGTCACCCCTAGCAAACCTTGCATACAGGTCAGAGGAATGCCATATTTGGGAGTTATGAAAACTGCCAGGGATATCCACACACAAATTATATATGATCCCTTGAGCATTACAGACCACCTGAAAGCTGAAATATTGAAATCCTTTCCTGCTGATGTACTTATTTCCCAGTTCAACAGGTGACACATTTAATTTGATGAGTGCACAGTCTATGGGCCTTAGAACTTCAAGGAAGTGTGCAATGGCATACAAATGTTGCATAGCTATAGCTCTCTCCTTTGGGATATGTGGGTATCAGATATCATCCCTTACATTTTGTAACATTGCATTTGGAAAGTGTTGTAATATTATTGAGGCTGAAGGTTGTTGCACCCATAATATATCTTATGTGAGTCTAGGAAAAGTGTCTGTAGCTAGTATACAAAATGTTACACATACCTTAATCTCCACTGGGATGAGTTCTCCATGATTCCTCTGGGACCTCAGCTGAGATTGGCAGATATTGCATATTTCTTTTAAGGTATCCCTGTCTGCCTTGTAGTGTTCCACAATTTCTGTGTCGTGAAGTCCATGATAAGTCAAACATGGTCTGAAAATTCTTCTCCTTCTAAGCCAGGGTTTATCAGCAGCAGAAATATCTCATATTTAAAGCCTGTTGTACATATAATGATAGCAGCAGCAACCCCTATCATTTTCCTCTAAATGTGTTTGTAGCTGTATTCCCAATTATTGGAATTGAGGTCAAGAGAAAGTGTACTATATGCGCATACATTTTATACATTTCGGAAACACTCTGCCATGTTGAATTGCTTCATTAGCATGTATTTCACCTACTTATGCATTCATTAGCATATCCTGCTGCTTAACCTTGTTCTGAAAGTCAGTATGATGTGCAGAGCTGTTTAGTGAATAATAATTAGTGGACTCACAACTGTCTGACATATACACATACTTAGAGTAAAGTGTAGGCATTTATAAATCTGGGCAATAGATTAAAAATGCAGATAAAATATTATTTACTCATACAATGCTCAATCGATGCATTAAGGGTCAAATAATAGCATTTACAAGTCTTAAATGTTCAAATAAAGAAGCTAACAAGGATGAATTAGACGATCAAATTCATGCTGCTTCCAATAAAACAATTCATTTTAACAATCAACTCCAAGAAAACATTTTAGTAAGTTTAAAGTCACCAGTGATAAAATATAGAGACTACACAGCAGCAGCTGAATTTCAAGGAAAAGATCACTGCTCACAGAGTTCATTCACGTGACCCCAACAAAATTCTAAAAACAGAATAGTGCAGCATTTTACAGGTAGAACTCTAAATAACAAATTGCAGGCAGAGTTTACAGGCAGAATTCTAAATAAATAGGCAGATATAATTATTCAGATCGAATTTTAAGGACATAATTCTAAATGTAGAATGCAATAAATAAATAAATAAAAGTTTCTTTAATGTGCAAAATTCTGACTACAGAATTCTATAATCTAGATAGAATTCTAAACAAAAATCTGCATGTAGAATTATAAATACCAAATCTTGCATTCTGAATTCAAGACACAGATTTAAAAGAGATATCTAAACATAATATTGTAAGATTAGAATTCCACATATGTAATTCTGAAAATAGAATTCTAAACACCGAAGTGGGCAGAAAGAATTCTGGATATAGAGTTCTACAGGCATAATTATGCACAGATTGCTACAGGTGGAATCCCACAGTAAGAATTTTAAACACAGATGTTTATTGGAAAAAATCTCCAGCTATAATTCCAAATGTTGAATTCCATAGATAAACTTCTAATGACAGAATGCTTACTACCATATTCTAGAAACACAATGCTACAGGTTGCATTCGTAAACAAAGAATTCTACATAATTCCAAGCACAGAAATATAAACACTGAAATCTAAACATAGAATTCTAAACAAACATAATTTGTCAGATAAAAGTGAATCATACATAATTTTAATCATATTATCTCAAGATCATAAATTCACAGATTGAATTCTACAGGTAAAATTATAATGCAAGAATTCTGCTAATCAAATTATACAGTTAGAATTCTAATTTAAACACAGAACTTTTCAAAATAGGATTCAAAACACATATGTCTAGAGATAGAAAGCAATTGTAATCACATTTGGAGTTGTAAGTCTATAATCTTACAAATAGATAATTCAAAAATGAATTTTGCAGAGTGAAGCCTAAACCAGGAATCTACACAGAGAAATATAAGTAGAATTCTACAGAAAAAATTCTAAAATGAGAATGCCATAGCTAGAATTCTAAACATATAATACTACAGATAAGGATACTTTTCCATTATCGGGGCAACAGCTGTAATGAGTGGTCATGGGCTAACAGAAGTGTCTCTGTCCTTCAGTTCCCCTCACATTTATCTCTAAAAATTTATTAACATTGAATGTCACCTTCTGCATCGCAGTCACACTTACGCCTATTATTCACAAAGTGATTTATTAACACCAAGCAGTACTCATGTAAAATACCAGAATTTCCACCACTTTTTTTTGCACATAAAATACTTTCAGGAAAAAGTCTACATGAATACTGTTGACTCATACAGAGTCATGTCTTTCTTAGAAAGCACATTTGGTATAAAGAGAAAATCTGAGTCAATGCTGAAAGGAAGAGCTGCTTTAAGGTGCCACTAGAAAGAGAATAGAGTGTAAACAGTTCCTAAAACACATTCTGCCAAAATTGAGAGGAACACATATACGAACGATATAAGGATTCAGTGACAGTGCCACTGCCTTGTCTGGTTTTGTAAATGGTTAAGTGCGTTTATCATTAATAAAGTGCTGGGGTCCATACCGCTAAACCGTCCACATTTCTGCTTTGTCCATATTTGTACCACCAAAAGGTTGAGAGATATGCTGAGGTCTAAAAAGTGCCTGGTAATGTATTTACCACTATTTCCCCTGTACTTCTCCCGCACAAACTTGTGCATCCCAAATGGGTTGTAGGTATCTAGTAACAGTGCTTCAGTAGGTGTGGCCTTCATTGTAATCAGAACTGTTGTAATAAATATTCTGAGAAAAAGGCACAGTTTGTTTGGGGAATGATAGCAACACAGTATAAAGTGCAAATTAAAAAAACAAGCTGACAGCGTAATATAGACTGAAATCACCACAGCAGTTGCGAGTGCATGTTAACATTCCAACCGCTCAAAGCTCTCATTACATGTGTTGCCCCGATAATGGAAAAGTACCCAGATAAGTTTCCCCAGATAACTCTAAACACTTAATTTTACAGGTGCAGCTGCAAAGAATTTTCTACACATAAAATTTTAAGCACAAAATTATGATACACTTCCACACACAGAATCCCACAGATAGTATTCTACATATCCAGTTCTAAATATCAAATTACACAGCTATAAATCTGAACCCTGAACCCTTCAGAATGAATTCAAAATCTAGAATTCTAACACAGACTGCTAGAGATAGAACTCTAAACATAGTTCTAAAGACAGAATTCTAAACATAGAAAATCTACAGATAGAATTATAAACACAGAATTCTACAACAGAATTCTAAAATATATTTTAGGTTAGTATTCAACTCACTGACAGCAGTTTCCTTCTAGAATGAATTTGCCAAGTATGACTTTCAAAAGTTCAACTCCCAGTGACTGTTTTACATATGAACTGACTGCTGTTATACTTTCTAAGTATGCAGTAGCAGTAATTCCTTTTTAGGGAAATTTTCCCCAATCCTTTCTTCCACTTTGTGCAACAAATGATTTGGTATATATACATTCTGGAAGATGGAGGGTGCAGGGCCTTACCCCCCTGCCACAAAATCATTTATTTATTTATTTATTTATTCATTTGGTTGATATGAATTGGGTCATATTCAGGGAGTTGCTTCCTCATAGACTTGTCATTGCATGGGTCATAGTGGAAGCACATTTCTAAACACATGTTGTGCAAAATTCTAGGCACATAATTCTCAAAACAGAATTCTAACCATTGAATTATACACTAAACATTCTACAGAAGTTTCTCACCAAGAAATTACAGGGTACACATAAAAAGCCTTACATTCAAAGACTGAAAGCCCAGTCACAATATTCTGTCTCCTACAGGTTGCTAAGGCGTGATGTGTACCTGGATTACAGGATAGTCTCTGACCCAGCATTGAAGGAAATGCTTTACATTCATAAACCAAACTCCACAAGGGTCACTCACTGCAGGTATCTTAACCTAGCCTCTGACATGAACAGGTCGTACTGGAGAGACAGCTACATCTCCCACAGACTGCCACTTCTCTGAAACATGCTTTCAATTCATGACTGCAAATTCACTCCTGGGGTGGTGCCAATGTCCCACCTGGACAGAGGAAGTTGTTATTTACTACCATAGACCCTTACCTCTATGAACTTCACTCATCTCACCACCTACAATTGGGGCAACTTGGGATAAATATGGCTAAGCTTGCAAGGGGTCTAAGGCGGTTAGCCTAATAACCTTCTTTGAACCTGTAAACCTATAAAATATGTTATATTTAAGGTGTGTTACAAACTGAAATTCAGTTATAATTCTGGTTATAGGTATCTGGAGACATAGACTTACAAATCAGAATCTTTTCTTTACATCAGGTTCTTTGCTATGTATAATGAAGTTAAATGTTTAAGTACCAGATGAGATTCAGTATTACTTGTATGAAAGCTTTAACACCACTTAAGAATTAATCTTTCCATTTGCTTTTTGCACATTTTTACTATCAATTTTAGATTTAGATTTGCATATACAAAATTACTTCTTTTCTTATTTACATAGAGATCTAAACACAGAATACTGCAAACAGAATTCTGTGAATAAAATTATAAGCACACAATGCCATAGACAGAATTCTAATCACAATATCCTACAGATAGAATTCTATGACAGAACATTTCTACACACAAAATTCCAAATACAGAAGTCTACAGATAGAATTGTAAGCACATAGTTCTAAGGATATAATTCTAAATACGGAATTACAGAGATAAAATTATAAACACAGAAGATTACAGATACAATTCTCAACTCAAACATTAACATATAAATTTCTACATGGTTTTCCATTTTAAGTTCAAAAATGGGAAGGACATACCCTGAAAAGTGAAAATGTAAATGCATTTTGGGAAAATATATACCAAGTTTGAAACAGCTGTATCTAAAGGGAACTTACCCTTATCTGTAGTACAGCAATCTTTACACACACACACACACACACACACACACACACACACACACACACACACACACACACACACACACACACACACATGCTCAGACCTATAGCCAATTTAGAGTGTCTGGTTCACCTACTACATGTCTTTGGAATGTGGGAGGAGACTAACCACCTGGAGGAAACCCATACAAACACAGGAGGCACATGTAGACACCACACAGAGGACATCCCAGCTGAGAATTAAATCTGAGAGCCTCTTGCTGTGAGGTGACAATGCTAACTGTTGTGCCACTGTGAAAGCATGCCAAGTAAAAACAGTGTTTTTTTTGCATGGGCAAGCTCTTTGCACTTCCACTGACAGGGCTGTGTATATGTGAAAAGGCTTAGTATCAAACCACAGCATTATGTCAGTCTTGCTGTAATACTGATCAGCTTTTCTGTTGATTAAATGAAACAGACATGAAGGCTGTCATCCCAATGAAACTGCAATCGATATCACCAGACCCCATATATATATATATATATATATATATATATATATATATATATAGTGTATTTGTGTATTCCTGTGTGTGACGTGTATGTATGTGTGTCTTTGGGTATTTATGTAATTATATAATGCTTAATCAAGCGCCATATAATTGGCTCACGAAGCAATGCAAGTCATCCCAACAGAAACTCCTTTTTGAGCACTACCATTGGTCCTGCAGTGGGCAAGTCCTATCTTCCAGTGAAAGGAAGTGAGATAACACACACACACACATATATATATATATATATATATGAATTATATAGATACATGCATACATTCATTCATACTTACACACATAGACAACAGGTACACATACACATATACATCTTTCACTCTCTCTTTATATATATATATATATTTATATAGATATAGAAACAGTTTTAGATATATATGAAGTACATACCTGTGACTTAAGTTTAATTTGTTGAATGGGCAAAAAAGCTGATATGTGTGATCAAAAATCAGCTGATTGTACAGACTATTTTGTTCTGTGCAAGATTATATATATGGATCTAATTCACAAAAATGAAACCCCATAACACTGAAATCCACAACACCGAGACCACATGCACGAAACTCATAACACCGAAAATGCACAACCACATTAAAACACATACATAACACACACATACATAACTGTCCCAAACTACCTGACACAACACCCTACAATACACCCCCCACACCCTCCCTTCTTTAATATTCTAACTCTGAGATTGCACAAACAGACACACAAGACAAACTCACACCCACACATTACAGTCCCTCACACACACACACACACACACACACACACACACACACACACACACACACACACACACCACAGTCACAACACACACCACTAACCCTCAAACATACACTTACACATACATACTTACCTGCACCACAACACCAGAAGCATGAAATTCAAAATCCTGTAATACTGGGATTTTGAATTTTGTGCTTCTGTTCTTTCGGTGTAATGGGGTTTCTTTCATGTCGTCTCAGTGATGTGAGTTTTGGTGTTCTGGGGTTTAGTTTTTCTGAAGTAGACCCATATATATATATATATATATATATATATATATATATATATATATATATACAGATATCTCTAGATAAAGTTCTTAATGGATATTTTACAGACATATCCTAAATGCAATAATTTAAAAACAGAATTATATAGATATTAAGTAAAAGCAGAAAATTATTCAGATAGCATTCTGGCCAGAACTATAAAGATAGAACAGTAGACTCAAATTTCTACAGATTGAACCCCAGATGCACAATTCTGTAGAAGTAATTCTAGTCATGGAGTTCTATGAGTAGAATTCTAAACACAAAATTTCTAAAATAGAAATTTAAATACAATCTTCTACAGATTTAATAACACAGATGCACAAACACTTAGACTTTACAGAGAGAATTGTGAACAAAGAATGCTACAAATAGTATTCAAAATTTGGAATTTCACATATATAATCCTGAACATCGAAACTAAAGACCGAATTCTATGGACAGAATTCTAAGCACAGAAATCTGCAGACCACATTCTAGATATAGAAATCTACAGAGAATGCTATAGATGGACTTTTACATATAGAATTTCAAACACAGACATTTAAACACAATATTCTAAAAAGTCCTCAGCCAGAATTCCTACGATTATAGGAAATGCAAAGCGACTGAGTGTTTCAACCATTTACACCTGCCAGTACCCACACTCAGACTGCACCTCCTCTTGTGGATGGCCAGGCCAGTCAAACCGGGATGAATTTGTGAATACCCATCCCATCATCCAGTTCCCATCTGATGGAAGATAATGTATCACACTGCAAGGGTGTGTAGTGTATCTACCTATTCACCTTGTTTTCTTTATCTGTTAGCAAAGATTTATATTTTTGGTTATGGTACTTGTGAGACAATTTGCTTTGTGGCAATGCAAATGTTCC
This sequence comes from Protopterus annectens, assembly GCF_019279795.1. Lineage (NCBI taxonomy): Eukaryota > Metazoa > Chordata > Ceratodontiformes > Protopteridae > Protopterus > Protopterus annectens. The sequence goes on from NC_056748.1 coordinate 357,185,882, forward strand.
AGGACCACAGGGTCCTTAATAGCTCAGAAAGACAAATAATATATCTCACCTCATGAATCTATAATATATTAAATAAAAGAATAGTGTTTCCAGTCTTTTCTGATAGTTTATGTTTTTTAACTCATTACATCCGAGTGATGCCTCCAGGTGCATCTGCAGTTAATTCCTACTGATGCCTCTAGGTGTCAAATATTACTTGCTCATATTTGCATCAATAATTCCACAACCATGCTATGTACATGGTTTTACACAATGGCGAACTCAACTGCATTAATATTTGACATCTGCCTGGTACAGGCAAAGAGATATTAACCTTTGTTTTTATGATATTAATTTATACAGATATATTTTTCACACTTTTCTAAATATCTCAACAACCAAGTAAAACAGGCAGAACCCCTTAGTCTCATCTGAAAGCTCTCAGCAAGTTAAATAAAATGCTGCTGACTGTATGTGTGTAACTTGAGTTGTTGCTGAGATATTACAAGTTGTTTAGAAAATATTACAAACGTAATAGTTACTGTGTTGACTGTGACTTATAAAATTCAGTTTAATATGTAGAACCTAATAATATTATCACTATAAAAATAGTTTGTGCTGAAGAGCTTATCATTTATACTTTTTTCATAACCCCCATGGTTCCAGAGATATGAACATGTTGAAAAAACACACAAGTGGCAGAATGCTGGCCAGAGAAAAACCACCGAACACAATATCTGCACGAACAGCAAACAAAAGATTTATTTAAAAATAAGCGCTTTCGGTAGAGAGCATTCTCTTCACCTTCATCAGATAACAATTTGGTATCAAGCACCTCCTTTTATACACAGCTAAAGATTGTTTAATTAGTTAACACAATTAATGGTGAACCAATAACTTAAGCTGTGATGATCCAAAGGTGGTGAGTTTAAAATGGGCTATGCTCAATACACATAAAATAATTTTTTGGAATTCACATATTCCTTTAATGAAATGGAAATTACGTTTTTGGACGTAAAACTAAGGAAGGATGTAATGCAGAATAAGTTAAAATCAACCATTTATAGGAAAACAACTTTCTCCAACACCTATCTGCATTTTACCAGCTCACATCCCTTCCACCAAAAGAAGAGTGTGGTTAAGGGACAATTTGTCAGGGCCGCAAGGATGGTCTCTGAGCAAGATGAGTTCCTTAGGGAATGTGATCACATTTCTTCTATGTTTTCATTGAGGGGGTATCCAAATTCATTTATTGATACTATTCGGAGGGAAGTTATCACTAAAAGAGAATCAGGGCATTTTCAACCCATTCTCAGAGACGGAAGAATAGTTATTAAAACTACTAATAATACAAATGTTAATTCTTTTAGTAACATTTCCTTTTTATTTACTTTTTGTTTAGATTATAGGGCCATTCAAAATATTTTTAACAAAAACTGGAATGTTCTGTTGGAAGATCAAGAGTTGACCAAATGTGTGGGTGAAGCACCCAAGTTCACTTATAGGAGGGGGTTAAATTTAAAGAATATGTTAGAAAGAACTAATAACAAGTCCCACAGCATCATAAAGGGAATGAATAAATGTGGGTGTTGCCCACAGTGTAAATTTGTTTCAGTGGGCAACAGTATATGCATGGCAGGGAAAGATTACAAAATTAAAGGTAAATTTAACTGCCTATCTAGAGGAGTGGTCTATGTGGCAACATGCAGACAATGTTCTGCGTTTTACATCGGTAAAACCGATAGGCCAGTTAAGAAAAGAATATACGAGCATGTACATGCCATAAGTATTGGGGACATGAATAATGCTTTGGCAAAACATGTTAGCCAACATGTTGACCATTCCTTTTTGTTCTCTATTATACAACAAGTACAACCCTCCATTAGGGGAGGGCCTTGGCAACTTGAGCTAGAGGAACAGGAGGTTTTTTGGCAAGTACGTACTTCATCATATATTTTCCCAGGCTTAAATGAGATAGTTTCTATAAAATGCATTTTAAAACTAAAAGCTCTCAGGAGGTAGGGAATAGTATTTCACTTTTAAATTCATCAAGTTACTTAGTATTTGTTGTACATACTCATCCATACTTATCAAATATAGAAACAAGTAATTAATTGTAAATAATATAACACCAAACTAATTATAACAACAATAAATATATAACATAGGGAAGCAGATACAGTAAGGAAATGTATACACTATGTTTAGATGTATATGATTTTTCCACACCTATGTAAGGAAGTTTCTTTTTGTGTGTGTGTGTGTGTACATACACTAATATCCGTGTGTGTATATATATTAATTTTATAATCTATCTAGTAAGAACTTATGCAAATTTCTAAGGATGTATGTACAATCCTATTTTTGCATTTTCTTTATTATTTTATCAATTTATCAATTTATTCATGTCAAGGCTGCATTTAAGTATAAGTTATGTAGTCATTATATATATATACACATATATATATATATATTTATATTCATGACATCAGTAGTTAGAGAACATAATTTGCGTATCATGTTATGAGCATGGAGTTATTTAGCTATTTAGTTATCCACTAATTTATTCATATAACATTTTTTCTTATGTTATTTATTAGTACGGTTTTTATATTTATGTATATACATCAATACATCAATATGTTTTTATTAAGGGCTTGTTACCAATGTTTTTTATGTGTATTGAGCATAGCCCATTTTAAACTCACCACCTTTGGATCATCACAGCTTAAGTTATTGGTTCACCATTAATTGTGTTAACTAATTAAACAATCTTTAGCTGTGTATAAAAGGAGGTGCTTGATACCAAATTGTTATCTGATGAAGGTGGAGAGAATGCTCTCTACCGAAAGCGCTTATTTTTAAATAAATCTTTTGTTTGCTGTTCGTGCAGATATTGTGTTCGGTGGTTTTTCTCTGGCCAGCATTCTGCCACTTGTGTGTTTTTTCAACAGTTCTATTGATATTTCGTTCAGATATGAACATGTGTTTGAAATGTGCAGCCATAATTTGCTTCTGTCAAAAGGCTTAGGCTCCGTCCATTGGAAGTTACAATGCAAACTTCCTGAGCTCCATTGGAGTGAATGAGTTAAGCCGTTGATCTTGGTTAGAAACCTAAGGGATCTTCTAAGTTTTTGCTATACCTAGTGAGGTACATCACAAAGCGGACATTATACTCAATGCAAGCATAGGCGACAATGACCTCTTTAGAGCTGGACAATATTCCTTTGGTAATCAATTACACTGAGTAGAAGGAATTTCTAGCTACTATCTTTATTTACATGATGATCAAAGGAAAGGGAATTGTCAAGCCAAGTTCCAAGGTATTTAACAACATTCTTATTTTGGAGTAGGGTATTGTCTATGCTGTATGCTGGGGGAGGGGTTCACCAAGTGTTACACTACTGTATTTATTAGCATTTAATTTAAGCCCATTTTAGTACTCCAGGTATTTACAAGAGTAAGTTCTTGCTGCAGGGCTTAGGATCTCAAATGGTTACTCAACAATAGTCCTCTGGAAACTTGGCTAGACAGACATTTTGGTTTGTGGTCTAGAGATCAGAAAAGTAAATGAAAATCAAAAGGGTCCAAGCATAAGGCCTGCAGGTCACCATTGATCAGCTTCATAATCTCTGATGAGGCACCTACTACCTTTGCCATGTGGGTTCTGTCCTTTAACCAATTTGCTATCCAGTCAAGAAGACCATTGTCGATAGCTTATGTTACTGTTTCAAAAAACTTGAGCAGATTCATTAGGGAGGTTCTATCTGTGACAAAGCCAAATGGTCGCAGGTCTAGCCTATTGACATGCTACATAAAGAACTCTACAGATAGAATTCTACTGTCAAAATTCTTAACACACTCTTCTAAGAAAATACTTTTAAATATAGAAGTATAAACAAAGAAATCTATAGAATCATAAGTACAAAGATATAAACACCGCAATCTACCCTTATAATTCTAAGCACATAATTCTATAAAGAGAAATCAAAACAAAACATTCTACTGATAGTATTATAAAATATAACTCCTGACACATAATTGTACAGGTAGAATTCTAACCTTATGGGTATAATGAATTATCTAGGTCAAATTCATTTGTCAGAATTTTACAGATGTAATTCTGAAGATAAATTCTACAGGCAAAATTTTAAAGTAAGACTATACACACAGAATTCTGAACAAAGAATTCTGCAGACAGAATTCTACATATATAAACCTAAATGCAGAATATTAGAGCTAAAACTCAAAACAAGGAATTCTACAGATACATTTCAAAACATATAATTTGACAAATAAAGTTCCAAACACAATATACAAATATAATTCTAAATACATAATTCTACAGGCAGAATTGTAAAGATATAAAACTATAGATAGAACTCTGTATATGAACTCAATAGATATAGTTCTAACTGAATTCTAAACAAAGAATTATATATCAAGAAAATAGGCCAATCTGACTATGTATATATATATATCTATATATATATATATATATATATATATATATATATATATGTACACACACACACACACACACACACACACACACACACACACACACACACACACACACACACACACACACACACACACTCCCCTATGCCCTCCTCCATGAGCATCCTGTCGTGTGTATTATTTCCCATACCGTGTTTGTTGTGCAGTCCTTCCCTTCACTATGTACACCCTCTATCTGTCTGTGTTCATCCATTGTTGTCTCTACCTTTTGTGCTAGTACAAACCTATCTGCCTGTGTCTGCCTTTTATATTTCTGTGCCCTGGAAATATTCCCTTCTACCATTACCCACCCACACAACCATGTTTCACTTCCTTCCCCAGCAATGTTTTCTATTATGCAGTTCTTCCACTATTAGTCATTCCTTATGGTTATGCCTGTGTAGTTTCCTCTGCTTGTTATTCCTCCTTTTTAAATATTGGTATTTCTCCTTTCTTCCCTATTTATGTGATGAGCTGTGTGGAAGCACTGCAATCTTTCGTTGAATTCATGAGCACTCTTGCCTGCCTATCCTGTAATGTTGACCACTCCACTTGTGTGCACTTTGCTAGCATGAGCCCTCCACTGATCCTGGCTACTTGCTTTTCCCTAGTGGTGTGGTCGGGTCATTTATCTGGTATGTATGTATATCTATCTATCTATCTATCTATCTATCTATCTATCTATCTATCTATCTATCTATCTATCTATCCATCTATTTATTTATAAGCAGATATGAACCAAGTTATGCTAGGATATGCTTGATAATTTGGACTTCATCTGAGAAAAAAGTAAATTATATACAGAAATTATAGTATCACTTTCTAGTTGTAACTTTACCCTTGATCCCCTTCCTCAAATACTAAAGGAGTTCCAGACAGCTAATGGTCAACATAGTATAATGCACTGCTGTTTTATCCAAATCACTTTAAGTAGAATGCAGACCATATCATTCTTAAACATGACATTGATGCTTGGCTGAAGGGTTATGTTGGAGATACCACAGTGAAAAAAAACATACACAAAGAGTTCTGAAAATACTGCCAAGATTGTTCAAATAGTCTAGAAGTCTGAAACCTAATCTCAGAATATTCTTTTTCTTGAAACATGAATCAGAACAAATTCCATCCACAGTAAAATTCAGAACTCCTTTCAATACATGCTGCTGCATAAATTTTCAGACAGGAAATGGTCCAGGGCCCCTTTTAAGTATAAACTGTACAACACTGTTCATAGGTGTTGCGTGTCTACTTGTGTTCATTCTGCAGCATGGATGCCACCTCATTTTCCCATGATTCCTTCCATCATGATACCATAGTTGCTTTCTTTCTCATTCGTTCTTTTTCCTCAAAGTCCCGGATTGCATCTCTTGTTACTACTTCCTTACTACTTTAGAGTTGCTGCAACCTTTATTTCGATTGTCATTCATAATCACAGGCCTGAAATATCTTTCTGCTTCTCCTCACCATGCAGTTTTCATACTTTTGTCAACTACTACTATCTCCATCAATATTTCCCCTTTCAGAAAAGCTGCCTTTTCCTTCCTCATGTGCATCCATGTCATGCAATATCTGCATATTAGCACTTCTTTTTGGGTCTCTTGTACCTTTTCATCTATCTCAATCTCCTCCTTATTATCTCATACTATTGCATTTATAATTTTTAGTAGAAATTCAGCATTCACCAGAAACTGTTATATCAGTCATCTTCCCCATCACATAGCTTCACCTGTTACTACACAATGTGCTCAAGACCTTTCTCAAGATTTCCTTTACCTAGAATGAACAGGGGAGTGTTTTTTGTGTTTTGACTAAATCTCCATCACAATTGATACTTCCTGGGGTGTCCTTTAAAATGGGCTATAGGGCACAACAGGCACTACGCAATCAATGTATTGTAATAAATTAATAAATAAACAAATAAACACACAAATAAATATACAAACAAGATACTTTAGTTAATACTTTTAATACCCTGGTTATCTGGTACATTTGAAGCATTGTACAAATTCAATCAAAGAATATAAAGGAAGTTCATTGCACAATTGAACTGAATATTATTATATTCATCAGTAACAAGCCAAACTTATTAAGCAAGGCTAGAAGACTCAAGGAATAAGTCAACTGTTTTTTCTTGCAGAAATATTCTTAATACGTATATCAGCCTTCAAAATTCCAATGGTGTAGGTTTTGACCATCCCAGATTTGCATATGTTTTTAAAATCTGGTTTTAGTGCATTCTCAGTGATCATAGTGACTTAATTAACTTCTCAAAGTTGTTGCAGTACTGTAATGTTTGTCTCTTTAGATTAAAACTTTCCTGATTATGGTACTCCTGGCTTACGTGGTTTCCATCCTATTTTTAATCCTGGATCACATGGTGCCCATCCTATTTTCCATCCTCACTCAGATGGTGCCCATCCTGTTTTTAATCCTTGCTCACATTATGTCCATCATATTTTTAGTATTGGCTCACATGGTATATATCCTGTTATTAATTCTGGCTCACTTGTTCTCCATCCTTTTTAATCCTGGCTCACATGCTGTCCATCATATTTTTAGACAAAAAAAAACAACAATCTGAGCAACAGGGTTATGAGTTAGTAAAAACTATAGGATGGCAAGAAGATTTTTTTCTTGGGTAACTAATGATGTAAGCTGGCTGTATACAAACACTAAGATTGGATATGGTTTGGAGGCTGTATGCAACATCATGGGTGAGGATCCCCAAACTGCTTTTGTTTCCAGTTTGTTAGAATTGTGTTTGACACATAATTATTTTAAGTTTGAAAATAAGATTTGTCTGCAAAAGAAAGGCACAGAGATGGGGGCCCCTTATGCACCCACATATGCTGTTTTTTTATATGGGTGACTGACAGGAAGTTCATCTATGGTACAATTTTTTTCTCAGAACAAGTTGTGGTATTTAAACATTACATAGATGACTTGTTTGTGATATGTTGGGGTGACCCTTCATTATTGTTTGAATTTATGGCTGAACTACACAACAATGAGCATGGATTGGAATTTTCTTTTGTGTATGATAAATGTTCCATACAGTTTCTTGATGTTAAGTGTTATGTGGAGGAAAGCCATAATGTTCAGTTTAGACCTTATAGAAAACCTACTGTTGTTAATAACTTTTTACATGCTGCTAGCATGCATCCACCTCATTTACTGGAATCCTTTCCTTTTGGGGAATTTAAACACATTTCCCAGAACACCTCAGATGGCAGATTTAGGGAGAGATTTCTCCAGGAGTTTAATGATAGATTATTGGTAAGGGGTTACAGCCAGGATGTTTTGAATCGTGCTGAGGAAAAATTAGCTGGTAATTTGGAGGTGGGATATCATTCAGTTAATTTTTGGCAGAGGAAGGTGAAGTGGGAGGAGAATGTTCAAGTTGGTGATGCTAAGGAAATAAATATATTTTGTGACCAAATATTCCCCCTTTTCCAGTATATTAAAGCAGGTAGTTTTGGATTTATGGCATTTAGCTCATTTGGATGAGATTGTGGGGAATCTATTTCCTCTGCATGTTACTTTTTCTTTTGGTAGGTTTTTAAATCTTAAGGAATTGCTTAATGCACCATTTTTACTACACATATGGTACAGGATCCTGTTGGATCTTTTGCTTGTGGTCACTGTAAAATCTGTTGTAGGATTAGAAACCTATCTGGTACCTTTATTAATGGGAGAAAGATCATTTCTAGGAGTCATTTTTCTTGCAGCTCTTGTGGTGTGGTTTATATCATAGGTTGTGGTTGCAGCAGTGTCAAGCAGTATGTAGGGCAAACCTAAAAGGTTGATCAAGGTGTGGATTCTAGAGCACTTGGAGGATATTTGGAACAAGAAGATGAGGGATTCTGTGGCTGAACATGTTCATATGAAACATCCTAGCTCAGTTGAAAGTTTATTTTTTAGTGTCTTAGCACAGCCAACTATGTATAAGGGTGGTGACTTTATTAAAAAGTTGAAGGAGTGGGAAAGTAAAATAATTTTGAATTTTTCGACTTTGCACCCTAGGGTGTCTCAATTTGGAAGTGGATTTAAACTAAATCTGTAGTTAAATACATTATAGTAATAATTGAACATGCATCTGTTACACTCATTGTATTTTATTTGTTTGGTTGCATTTATAAGATTTTGAAATGCGCTTAATATGTTGAAGGATTTACTATGTCACTGTACATTTTAAGGATTTAATTAATGTTAATTATGGATGAATCAATGGGGGTTTGTTTTGTATAAACTGAGTGAATTTTTTCCTGGCTGCATCCAATGAAGGTAAATGGCCAAGATACCAGATTGTGCTTTTTGTATTTCATTTGAATAAAGTGGAATCCTGCTGCTTGGATTTTTTTTTGGTGGCTTTTGGTTCTTTGGTGTTTCTATGACACCATATTTTTAGTCCTGGGTCACGTGGTGCACATCCTATTTTAGTTCTTGCTCAGATGGTGTCCATCTTATTTTTAATCCTCATTCAGATAGTGCCCATCCTATTTTTAATCCTGGCTCACACTGTGTCCATCCTATTTTTAGTTCAAGCTCACAGGGTGCACATCCTGTTTTTAATCCTGTCTCACGTATTGTCCATCCTATTTTTAATCCAGGCTCTCACATCCCCTATCCTATTTTTAGCCCTAGTTTATAAACTGCCAATCCTATTTTTAATCCTCACTCAAATGGTGCCCATCCTATTTTTAGTTCTGGTTCATACGGTGTGCATCCTTTTTTTAATTCTAGTTTCAGTCCTATTTTTAATTTTGGCTAACATTTTGGCTATCCTATTTCAATCCTGGCTCACATATCCACCATAATATTTGTAGTGCTGGCTGATATGGTGCACATCCTGTTTTTAATTCTGGCTCATGTTTTCATTCTTAAATAAGACATTGATGCTTGGCTGAGATTTTTTTTATATGGTGCCCATCCTATTTTTTATTAGGCATGATTTATTTGCCAGGCTTTTTATTTATTATATTAGTCTGTCTAACATTGATGATGGCATTTCCAAGATTTGCAAGGAAGTTACAGCTGTCTTCAATCTTATATGACATGGTCCTCATCAGCCAAATACTAGAATACCTGCTTCCTTTTTAATTCATTGACAGCGAGATTGGGAAGTTGAAAAACAAATGAAAGAATGTATTCTATTTACAGCATTCTTTCTGTTTGACATTATGGTTATAACCTGAAATATATCAAGCAGATACTTTATGATTCTCTTATTCATGACCTCCATACAGGACTACCACCAGGTATTATTAATGATATTACAAAATAATTTTATTTATTTAACAATATTATTTTAAATAAATCAATCAGTAGTTCATATTCCTTTCTTAATCAGATTCCTCTGATTTGATTCTTAAATAAATCAAAGATGTGTTATTTTCATGTTAAACAGAGATCTCTGTCCTCATTTTCAAGTACTTCTCCAAACGAAGTATGTTTGTTCATGATATGTTTGTTTGTTCGTTCATAGGTTCATAGGTTCATAGGTTTATACTAGGCTATCTGCCCTAGGGCATTTATAAGCCTAGCCGAAATGTGTTTGGCTTTCTCCACCCTTATAATTTAACTTCTAGAGCCTCTGTCCAGTAGCGTCACTGGAGTGATCCCAGGTGCAAACTTACGGTTTCCCATCCACTCATCAAGATTTCTCTTGAAGAGGGCCAGCGAGGGGCTTTGTCTTACGTGAATTGGGATTTTATTCCAGAGTGTTTGTGATCTGCTTGCTAACTTTTTATTAAAATGCATAGTACCCTAGGCTAGCCTGATATGTCAGCTTCGGTCTTTAATGTTTCTAAAACTGATGAAATGAAGCAGTAAGGAGTGCCTTTACGGTTACCTCTGTTATTCTCTTATCTCTTATTTTTTATTTTGGCTGATATGTGGATTTCATTTTTAAATGAGAACTGATTGTAAGGTTTTTTTACAATGGTCCCTTCAGGGAAAATTATTTAATATATGTCTCACTATTTTAATTTCAAAAGGAACGTAAGAATTTTATTATTTCTTAATAAAGAGTTTTAAACTAATGTTTGTCGTAACAACATGGAGGTGTGTACCAATGGACCAATTTGATTGGTTGATACTCGTCACTTTGTGAAGTCCGCCTCATTGGATACTACTGATTTTTAAACACTGAACCCTGTTGACTTACTTGGATCTGAAGAAGGCTTGAAAAAGCTGAAAGCGCTTGTCCGTTTGTTTACATCAGAAGGGCTCTTCATTTTTTATGTTGTTTTTTATAGTATCTACTTGTTCTAATATTGTGGAACTCTAACCTAAGTGTTACTTGGCTTTTGCATTTGCGAAGCTATGTTCATACATCGTGAACTCAGCACAGTAGAGCTTACAACTGAAGTTTTCATTTGAAGCTGTATGTTTATAACATTGGATATTCAGCACGTTTGAAGTTACAGCCAAAGTTTTATTATCTGTGGTGCAACACTCTTCTGTTTTTCACATTTGTTGCTGTTTTGTTGAGTGTTCTCTAGCAGAAGTCACTTCTACTTTTGGATATTCCTTTAGAAAATTCAGGTTTCAATGTGCAGCTTTTGAGCTCACTGGTATCATTATTTTGTACTTCAATCTCCTGCCTTAATTCCACTGAAACAGTAGAGAGGGGTTCACTGAATGACTTGTTAAAGGTCTGTCAAAGTCCTGATGCTAATATGCTTAGACTTAACTTTGCCAATAACAAATGCATGATGATTGGTACATTACCTAAATGCAGAACTGTCACCATCAACTGGAAACTTGGTTGTCTTGATAGCTTTGTAGGCGAATCTGTAACTCCTTCTGAATTCAATAAACGAAGAGATATATCACTTAAATGATTTAATCCTACTAATGCATTTAATCCACACAGATGTATTTATATATATATATATATATATATATATATAAATATACACACACACACACACACACACACACACACACACACACACACACACACACACACACACACACACACACACACACACACACACACACACACGCACACACACACACACACACACACACACACACACACACACACACACACACACACACACACACGCGCACACATACAGCTCCCTGTCTATTCTCAATTTATCTATCTATCTATCTATCTATCTATCTATCTATCTATCTATCTATCTATCTATCTATCTATCTATCTATCTAGCTCTATCTGTCTGTCTATCTATCTGTTTATATGGATGAATAAACAACTTGCCTTGCAAAACTCAGCAGAGGTGAACTCCTTAATCACTATTTAATACAGGAAATCATTGCCAGAGTGATTTCTAAGTGTGATTCCTTTCTTCTGAGAGATTTTATCCTTCTTTTGTTTCTGTGATAATGACAATGTTATAGGAGTCAGCTGTAGAAATTACTGGAGACAAACTAACCACATATTTAATATATTCAGTGTGCAGCACCCTGGCAAGCTATCAACTCATTTTTGATCACCTCACACAACTGCATTCACAAATTGAGTGAAATCTCCTAAATACAAACAATATTCAAAACTAAAAAAGAAGAAAAAAATGTTTTGCGGGGGGGGGCGAGGGGGGTTGCACTACATCCTCTGATGTGGGAGGTTGTGGCTTCACATACCTACTTCTCATATGTTCTCATATAAATATATGTATACCAACTCTAAGGTTGCACCATCATGGAGAAAGGGGAAATCCCCAGTACACCAGCAGTTCTTTTTCCAGCGAAAGACTCAACAGTCACACACCAATGATTGCACAAGTGAGTTTCTGTCACTACTGACAAACCTGACTCCCTCAGTGTGCACAGTGAGTTTGACAAATAATGCCAAGTTTTACAGTTAATTCAGGGTTGGCTGCAAGACAGCAGAGGAAATGGCCTTGTAACTTAGGTTGCATCCCATGGCAGGCTTCATGTTCAGCATCAGGAACCTAAAACTGTGGAAAGAATAGATTTGGTCTTTGCTTTCTGTCCCATTTTTTATGTGTAGGTCCTACAAAATCTGAACACACATAGATGTATTATCATGAAAGTGTCAATGAAAAGAAATTATTTGTGTTATATCCCCTTTTTCCTACAAGAATCTCAGATATTTACTTTTACAGATTTGTGGAGCTCTGCCAGCACTGCTGCATATAGACAGCTAGCTAGACAGACAGACAGATAGATAGATAGATAGATAGATAGATAGATAGATAGATAGATAGATAGATAGATAGATAGATAAGGGCAATGATATCACCTCCTTTATTGAGATATATGTTAGGTAGTGGAAATGTGATTTTTATTGACTTGTAAGATTTTCATCAACAAAATAAATTTTTAATGTTCTTTGAAAGTGTTTTTTTGCTTGGCTAAAATATTAGATTTACATTTCCCCTGGAAGCATATGATTGTCAATGTTTGAATCTCTCTTAATATTAAATCTCAATTTTTTTATGTCATGATGAAAATCCTTAATTCAATATACACATTTTTACTCGTTCAAATTCTGTCACTTATTCTAACTCCTTTTAAAAGACTGTGAAAACAAGGCCTACAATCAAATAACCTACAGGGCATCATGGCACCTGACAACAAGCTAGTGGAAAACAAATGCCACACGTGAGTACTGAAAGCATGGCATACTTTAAAACTAAGACATCTGTTAGTCCCCTTAAGATCATTAAGCTGTCTGATGGCAGCAAAGAAATGTAGGTCTGTTACAATAAGGTAAAGGGTTTAAAGGATTATTGTGAAACAAGGTGCAGATAAGGCCTTCAAATCTGTTTATAGGGAAAGAAAATGCTTCCTTCACAGAGAAACACATAAATGAGCTAAATGTTTATTAATACACCTTTGTCAATTCATTTAATTGCGGTTTTCCACACAAAAATATGTCATTAAAAAGACACAATGAGAGTTCCAAATGCAAAAAATGTGCCACAAATAGTGCACATCCAGTGCATTTTGGCTATAGGATGAAGTTTTATAGAGTACTGTTGGTGATTTAGTCTCATTGCTGGAAGACAGCTAGGGAAGAATAAATATTTACTGAGTTTCCCCAGAATCCCCTTTTAAGAGGAGTAGAAGCATAGCTGCTCAGAGCATAGTATCTGCATAAAAAATCAATAAGTGAGCCAACCCATCAGTTGTCTTTCCATCTGTGATACTGTTTTACATGATGTGATAAATCAGTGTTTCAACAAGTGACTCACTCACCTCTGGTGCTGGAAGATTAGACTATTGTGGGTTCTATTCCCACATCTGGTGCTTTGATTGCTTTTCTAATGCTGACATTGCAGTGCAGCACCCACTTATGCTGCATTCTAGAGTGCACCATCCTTCAGATGAGATATTAACTTGAGGTCCCGTTTGTCCAAATTGCTCATAGCTCAGGTGAATGTAAAAGATCCCACAGCACATATTTAAAAGATTACTGAACCTTCATCAGTACCATGGCCATATTTCTACTAGTCAGTATGTATATCATCTTAGGAGACCACTGGCTTAGTGGGACTAACCAAGTCAACAAAGTATAAATACAAATAAATAACTATAATTATGTGGAGTTTAGGAAAGAGCTCCTTTCAGCAGAGGGCAGTTGTGTTGGAGCACCTGACCTTCCCCAAAAGATATTGTGAGGTAATCTTTTGTACTGGATGATATGTTCGTGAGGACTATGGTAAACTCTTTCAACTATATTACTGCAATTTCATGCCCATTAACTAGAGTAGGTGCATATCCCACACCACCAATTCTATGGTAACTATAACTGAAACCATTATTTTTTGCTTGTTTTATTTGTGCGTGTGCTCGAACATGCTCGCTTATATAATGCAAGAAATAAAAAACATCTACTTTCTGCCAGGAGTAAGTTTCAATGAACTCAAGCAACTAATAAATGGGGATTGGGGTTTTGAAATGGTCCCACTTCTCGACAGTGCTGGAATTAGATTGATTACCACTATTAATTGCTCTTGTGTGAACACATAATGGAGAAATGATGAAAAAAATCAATAGACTGTTCTACATTATATGATTCAGTTTGTTAACCTCTAGGAGTCACATTTGTTTTCCTGTTATTGTAAAGCATTTTCAAGGTGTCCTGACAGCTGTTTCTGACTGCTACCACTTACCTTTGCACACACTGCATTTGATTCTTTGACTTGTGATTTCTTCGACAGAGAGCTGCATTCTGCAAGCTTAAATAAGGTATACATGTATTTTTCACAGTCTCACAGTCTAGGGATGTCTTTTGTGTCTTGCTCCCCTGCACCATCTCACTAATATGTGCTAATAGCAACTCTGCCCTTGCCCCAAAACACAGTGCAATGACTTATCTTAGAAAAACCCATTCCATAACACTACTACTACATAAGACACGGAGATGTACATTATATACAAATCTCTCCACTTTCCTAGGCCTTACTGAAACCCTAACCTTCTGACACTCACATACACACACACTCCCACTTCCTAATGCTGAAACATTTGGAATATCTAAAAGTTTCAGCATTAAACCCAAATCTACACTTATCTTAAGCACAAGCACCAAATCTTCCTCCTTTTGATATCTCCAGCAATTCACAAAGAGTGTTTTGACTAATTTCCCAAGAACTGGCAATATATCAACATACAAAATGTCAAAAATGCTGGTGTTAACATGCCAGTATACATGTGCTGAGAAACAGACTCTGTGCATGCAAAATTTTCTTCTTTAAAAAAACAAAATAAAACGTTATTCTTTGCATGGGCCAAGCCCCCCCCCCACTACACCCATGGGGGTGGGTTGTACCTCCACAACCCCTGCAAATTATATATGCTAACTTCAAGATTGCACAAAGACAGAGTAAGGGCATATTTTCCAACCCCAGGAATTGTGTGATCTTGCATACCTGTGATCATAGCTGCTTAGTAGACACACACACACACACACACACACACACACACACACACACACACACACACACACACACACACACACACACACACTCAATCAACATACTGCAGAACTCCCATATCTGTCTGTCTGTCTATCTATCTATCTATCTATCTATCTATCTATCTATTTGTCTATGTGTGTGTGTTTGTCTTTGTCTGTATATGAGATGCTTTAGTTTTCGTCAAATAACCAACAATTAAAAAAATGTCAGATATAATGTAAAGGCCAAATACAATAGAATGTCTTTGCATAGTCATCCAGTGTCTCTAAAGTTACATTTGATTTCATTGATAAGATGGGTACAACATTATATGGTACTTTCATTATTGTCATGGCAAACATCTGCCAAGGTCATGGCTGAAAAGTGTCTTAGGACCATTCCACCTTCCTGGCTATCAAATAGAAATAAACAGAAATGCAAAAATTATGGAATTTAAAAGTGGAGACCAGGTGTTAGTTTTGCTCTTCTCAATGGAAAACAACATGTTGATGAAATGGCAGGATCTATTTGAAATAAAAGAAACATTAAATAGAGTAAACTATTGAATTAGGCAGATTGGTGAGAAAAGACGAGAATAGCTATATTTATTTTATTTTTATTTTATTTTTATTTTACATTTGTTAACTTTTCAGCAGAGGTACAGACACATTTAGTTATTTAGACATAATCAGTATACACACAAATTACAAGAGACATGAAAGATATTAATTTTAAAAATAAAGGTAAGTAATAGATTTGTGGTGTACAGCTGAACTTTGGAATGTAGGTAGAATACATACATAGTACACAGGTACAGTACATACATTGTAGATTAGCCAGTGTTTGTGAGTAAGATTGAAAAACTATTATCAATTGCTCTAGATTTAGTATGCGTATGTTATCCGCTTTCACTAGCCTGGGGAGCAATCACGGCACTGCCAACTTTGCTTGAGATGTTGCCTGATGAGGTCTTTAAAGGAGGCTTTGGATGATGTGTTTTGAATGCTAGTAGGGACAGAGTTCCATTTTTTAGCCACTGAACTACTATATAGTGCATCTCCAAAGCTATTGTAGCTGTTGGTGACTTCTAGTAGTAGTTTGCTTGATGATCTAAGAGGCCTTTTGGCTGAGTGATGTTGTACTAGGTTTTTGAGGGCAGGAGGTAATAGATAGAATGACAGAGGCAGAGCTGATTGTAGATTAGGAGGTTGGGCAGTTCAAGCCAGTGGAACTGTCTCAAAGCAGTACAGTGATGAGTTCTATATGAGCAATTTGCAGCAAAATGGGCAATTCTGTTATAGCAAGCTTCCATTTTGCTTAGTTCAGTTTTGTTGAGATTAGTCAGAATGGGAGATGCATACAGTAGAGTGGATAGAAGTTGGGAGCGAGCAATGGCTGATCTTGTGTTGTTGGTAAGAAATGGTTTGATACGGTAGAGTGACCCCAGTTTGGCATGTACTTTTTAATAGTTAAGTTCAGATGACTATCAAATTTTAGGTGGGAGTCTATGGTTATTCCCAATAGCTTAGCCTGTGCCACTGGAGCAATTGGAGTAGCATTTGTGGAGTAGATAGTGAATTGACTGTTAGTGTTTTTGTTAGAACTGGTTATAATCATAAGCTGAGTTTTCTTTGGATTGAGGATAAGTTGGGCTTTGGTAAGGTAGTTTTCAACATCAGAGAATGCTAGTTGAGTTGTTTGCAGGAGGGTGGGAATGTTTTGTGCAGCACAGATTAAGGTAGTGTCATCTGCATACTGAATTATAGATGCATGTTGTGTGGAGGTGTGGAGGTCATTTGTGAAGACTGTGAATAGTAGTGGTCCTAAGATAGAACCCTGTGGGACTCCTATAGTTATGGGCAGCTGAGGAGAGAGAGAATTTTCCCATTTCACAGCTTGGTACCGGTCAGTTAAGTAGCTTTGGAACCAGGTAAGAGTGGAATTAGATAGATGATATTGGTTTAGTTTGTTTGACTGTGTCAAATGCTTTGGACATATCCAAAAAGAGTTGACACTTGCAGGCCTTCATTTTGAGACCGTTTACTGTGTCTGTGAAGCAGAGGAGGGCTGTAGTGGTACTATGGGCAGGTCTGAAACCATGCTGAGTAGGTGACAGGATGTTGCAGTCTAGGAGATAGTTTAGCATCTGGGTATGGATGCATTTTTCTAGGATTTTGGCCAGGGGGGAGAGTAAAGCAATGGGTCTGTAGTTATTAAGTTCAGTAGAGGTTATGTATGGGTGTAACATAGGATATTTTCCAGAGTTTGGGCACATAGTTTTCAACAATTGATCTGTTTATGAGAGTGGAGACTGGGATAGCAATAGCATCTGCTGTAAGTTTCAAGAAATAGCTGGGGAGTAGGTCAGCTGCTGTTGACGAGGTTTTTAGTTTGGAGAGCATGCCTTTGATTGAAGTGGTGGAAACTGTTTTGAGGGTAAAGCTAGTATTAGAGTTATTTGTGTTGGGGGGGGTAGTGAGGAAGGAACTGTCCTGTGATACTAAGGATAGAATTGAGTTCACAAAGTGGGAGTTGAATTGTGTTTCGATGGGAACTTTAGTGTCAGGGGTGGTTGGTTTGGGGGTAGCCTTTTGGGTGGATTTTAGTAGCTGGTTTACAGGTTGTGTTGGTATTTAGTTTGTAATGTTGTGTAGTAGGATTTTTGTCCAGCCTAATGCATTTTTGCATGTAGTTAGGGTTTGTGTTTCTTTGTTTTTGATGCAGTGTCTCTGGACTTGAGGATTTGTCTGGTTTCCCATGGGTTTGTAGAGGTTCTAACCTTGATTTTAGTGTCTAGGTGTTGTAGAAATGTTTTGTTGAAATTTGCTACAGCCTGGTCAAGTGGGAGGGTTTTAGGGGGTCCAGTCACAGTTACACAGTAAAGTGTTGAGGACCTCAGGAGAGAATTTTTGTGTTTCTAGTGGATATATAGTTAGTGGTTTTGCATATGCTTGTTCTACTAAAGTATATTATGTTGTGGTCACTTAAGGTGTCTGGGAGACTGCCTGTGTGAGGGTACAATGTGGGGTTGCTAGTTAGGACCCAGTCAAGGATGGATTCCCTTTTAGATTTTTTATCACACCTAGTTGGAATTTGGACTAGCTGCTGGTAGCCATGGAGATTTATTAGATTACTTGATGGTTCTGATATACAGGTGAACCAATCTAGGTTGAAGTCCCCCAGAATAAGGGTTTCTTGTGAGTATGTGGAAGAACACCAGGATAAGAAGTCTTCAAGGCTAGCAGGTGTATTACCAGGTGGAATATAGATCACAATTATGGTGATGACCTTTTAGGGTGAAGTTGAAGTTGTGAGATAAGTATGTCCCAATTATTGGGGGAGGTGTAGGAGTTTGGTAATTGATGGACAGTTAAGTTGGACTTGTACAGTAAGGCAGTTCCAGTGGTCTGTCTTGTCTAATGATATTGTAGCTGGTAGGAGAACTTCTGAGTTAGCTATGTTTTTATTTAGCCAGGTTTCTGTTAAAGCAACTATGTCTGGGGAGTAGTGTGCTATTGGGGCCTGGAGTTCAGGTATTTTATTTTTGATACTTCTAATATTAATATTTAGCATTAAAAGATGGTTGGTTTTGCTGTTGTTGTTGATTTGCCCAGGGATGAAGAAAGTAGGGGTGTTATGTTCTGACATTTGTGTTTGAGCAGTTTGTGTTGGACAGGATGGATTTGGGCCTGGGTTGGGGTGGATATCCCCACTTATGGTGAGCCTGGAGTTAAAATGGTTATACAGATGTTGGAGTTTGGTGAGGAGTGTGAGAAAGTATTGTGTTTTGGAGTAGGAATGAGAGCATATGTGTTTAGTTCTGAATTGGTCCGTTATGTAGTTCTTGAATAAGTGTGGGCAGATATTATTATAATGTGTGGTGTCTGTGTATGAGAGTGCATAATGCAGTGTTGTGCTACTAAGTTTAGGGATATTGCTAGAGTGATAACTTGTGGTGTTGTAAAGAATTATGAGAAGACAGACTAGATTTAGTTGTGTGATAGTCATGGTTATAAAGTTTATGTTGTTTCTAGGTGGGGGGTCTGAATAGGAAGTATAGGGTTGCACTATATGTGGATGGGGAAGTAATGTGGGTGATGCAAAAAATGCCTAGTGGGAATGAGAGTGATTGGGAGTATTTTGTGTGGAGCAAGTTGGTGAGGTGTAATGTGATATGACTTGAGGAGCTGTGATTGGTGGAGGTGATGTGAGGGTGAGCTGTGGGTGTGGCTATGATTACTATAAATGTAGAGGTAGTTGGGGCGGGAGGGAATAGGGGGCAGGGCAGGCAGAGCCAACCAAGGCAAGAAAAAAAGTAAGTATTACTTTACAAATCTGAACACTTTTAAAACAAATTCCTGAGGTCTAATGGCTTACCGGCTAGCAGAATGTAATTGCTGAAAGCACTTGTGTCCTGATGGGAGACTAGAAATTTAAAGATGGCTCCATGCTCAGCAGGAGTCTAATATAGACTTTGTATTGTGGGAGGGAGATAGCACAAGGGGTGTAAACCAGGTGGAATGCAAAGAAACCAGAGAGGCAATCAGTGGAAATCAGTGAAGGCCTCAGACTACCTGTAAAGTGAAGGAGAGAAGAGACAGCAAAGTTTATTAAGGTTGGGAATGTGTCTTCACATTGGGAGATACATTAGCAATGATAGAGATGCAAATAAGCAGGTGATCCTACAAGTGATACAAACTAAGGCAGAAAGAACTGAGAGGGCTGCTTGATGGTCAATTTAATTTAGTCACAGGGATGTGAATTAAATCTATACTGTCTATTGGACAGTTAGGATTACTGTACTATCAGGACACAAGGCTACAACAGTCAGTTTTATTAGCAAGCTGAGAACTACTAAGAAATACTGCTAATGTAATAGCTTCATTCTCATAAAACATACAAGTAGAATGCCTGGGTGGACTGACCCTGCTCTTGAGGCTCAAAATGTATATCCTTGTTTAGTTTGCAATACTGATTCCTTCTTACACTGTATAGATGGAGTGGTAGCCGCAGACTGCAGATTTGCTTGAGTGTGCTCCTGCTCTTGAGGCTCAAAATGTATATCCTTGTTTAGTTTGCAATACTGATTCCTTCTTACACTATATAGATGCAGATTTGCTTGAGTGTGCTAAGTAGAATGCCTGGGTGGACTGACCCTGCTCTTGAGGCTCAAAATGTATATCCTTGTTTAGTTTGCAATATTGATTCCTTCTTACACTGTATAGATGGAGTGGTAGCCGCAGACTGCAGATTTGCTTGAGTGTGCTCGGCTAGCAGAATGTAATTGCTGAAAGCACTTGTGTCCTGATGGGAGACTAGAAATTTAAAGATTAAATGCTATATATATATTATATCAAATGCTATATATATATTATATCAAGGTTCTGAAACCATGGGGGGAAATACAAACATGTTTAGTAGGTTTAGCAGAACAGACTAGAAATTCTAGGGAAGAAAAAAACCTGACTTCTATTCCTGTAATTAAGATACACAAAAACAAGAAATGCAAGTTTTTGTTAAGGAACAAGGCAGTTTTTCCCAGAGCAGACTGGCAGAACAAGCCTGATTTAATACTACATCTAGACCATTCCGGGAAAAAAGGTTAACTTATAACCTAACAGAATACCCGAATCATAAAGAAAGACAGTATACAAGATGCATAAGATGGCAATAATAGAAGAGAAGCTGAAACTAAATAAAAAAAAAACAGCTTTTTCAACACCTGAGGGATTAATTCAATGTATTATTCTCTCTTCTGGATTGCATTCTGCCCTTGCAACCTTTAAGTGATTCATGGATCAAATCTTAAAGCTCCACAGCTAAAATGTTATTGCCACCTTGGATGATGTTATCATCCACTCTAAGACTGGAAATTCTATCTGGTCAAGGTACATGCTATAAGGTACATACTATATTAGATACTTTAAAATAAGCCAGATTGACCACAGACTTTTGTAAAGGCGAGCTCGGTATGACAGATGTGAAGTATTTGGGATATGTGATTGGCAAGGGAATGCTCAGGCCCCAAAAAGAAAAAAAGAGGTTTAGAAGGAGGTAAACTATACCAGACAAAAGAATAAATAAGGGCATTCCTGTCCTTAGATGGATATTACTTGGTTTGTACCCGACTTTATCTCAATAGTAAACCCCTTAACTGATCTGATGAAAGGGAAAATGTCACTAAACATAAAATGCCCAATGGATGTGCATAAATCTTTTAAGCACTTAAAGGAGGTACAATGCACAAAGCTTGTGCTACATCACCAGTTTTGGTAAACCCCTTTTGGTACATATGGATGCATCAGAAGTGGAGATGGGGCAGTAGTCTCCCAGCTGTAGGAGTTAGGGAAAGTGCAAACAAAATACTCCACAACTCTGAATGAGTGTTCAGTGATAAAATTGTCATTCTTTTCTTAAAGGGGCAATCCCAGTGTTTAAAATTCGGGTCAGCTATAGTTCTACCAAAGTGACGCCCACTTTATCTATGTCACTCACATTCCCACCCACAGTGTCATTTTTCCTTTAAGTTTCCTGTATTCCTTAAATCCAATCCCCTTATGGCTCCCAGTGTCAACTACCATTTGACTTTGCATTCCGTTCACAGTTGGCTTAGATCTTTGCTCCCATCTCTTAATGGTTAATAACTGTCCACCTGTTCAGTCTAAGTCTTTTCAAATTTTATGTAGCTTAACTATGTCTATATTTTTGCTGATATATTTTGTATAAGAAGCACAACGAACAATCGTTCTATCTACTGGGAAGAATTCAGGTTAATAACTGATCATGTCCCTCCCTCATTGCTTCACAAACAGAAAGATGGTATTACCTTCCACTTCAGCCATTCAGATTCAAATTAAGAAACCTATCTGGGTTCACCCATGGCAATGTGGATAGCTTATCGAGAACACACAGGCCAACCAATAGGAATGAAACCAGTGGCTTCAATTTGGGGGGGGGGCAAAATAAAGTGTCAACATGAATGTATATATTGTAAATAGCGCATGCATTTATGTGTAAAGTATGTGCATAGAATTGCTATTGTAAATGAGCGGTGTTTTCTTTAAACATATCAAGTAATTAAAATGAAGAGCAGAGAACTTGTGCTTTATTTGCCAAGGAAATGCTACTATCACTTTAAATGAAAGTATTGTTTTAAGAGCAGAGAGAAACTTGTGTTAGCGAAAGCATGTTTGCTTATTGAAACAATTAATGGTATATAGAAGGAAGGCTAAAATAAGTCCATACAAGGTGTTGTTTGCCCTACTTGGATAGAGATTTCATGTCTGGAACAGTAGCTCTGGAACAATGACAAGGCTGAATGAAGACTTTGAAGAAGACATAGGAAGAAATAGGAGAGTGCTCCTGTTATATGATTCCAGAAAAGAGAACTACTGACATGTTCAAAGAAAGAAAGAAACAGGGAAAGAGAAACAAAGCTGTATCTAATGAAATGCAGTGTACCTGAGTTATAGGGGACTGTATTGAGGGTATATTTAAGTTATATGATGCGAACATTTGTTAAATTGCAAGACTTGTTTTGGAAGAATCTGCATCTTTATGTTTTTTGTACAATAAACAATTTTGTTAAGACCAGTCTCTCTGCTGCCAAATTTATACTATATTTATCTCTCTATTGTTTAAGTCCCAACTCAGTGAAAGTTGGGAATGGGATGGTAGGGAATTACCCTCCTCTTCTGAACCCATGTTAAAAGACATTTCTGAGGTAGAGAGTGAGAGTGGAGAACTTGCCCCCTGCTGTAACCATGTTAAAACCCATTGCCTATTTCTGCTGGGTTGTGATGCAAGCAAAAGGTTTTGTTGAGCTGTGATTTGCTAAATTTGGGCTTCACAAATCATATAACTGTTATCAACAACCCCCTTTTTACCATTTTCTGCATGGGGTTGGGGTGTCATGTTATCTTTCACTATCTCTCTTGATTCAATGCCACACTCCTGCCTTCTGTAACACTCATGCCTGACTTGCAGATCTTCTCTCACACCATCCATCCACCTCTTTGCTGGATGTCCTCATTTCCTCTTAACTTCTTCCTGTCTGTCTCAAATCTACTTTACCAGAT
The DNA here is from genome assembly GCF_019279795.1 of Protopterus annectens. Classification (NCBI taxonomy): domain Eukaryota; kingdom Metazoa; phylum Chordata; order Ceratodontiformes; family Protopteridae; genus Protopterus; species Protopterus annectens. The sequence goes on from NC_056748.1 coordinate 357,209,337, forward strand.
TGTCTTCTACTTTTCTGCGCTTATGCCTGAACCATCGTAATCTGTTCGCTTTGATCTTTTCTGCAATTGGTGCCACTTTGGCTTTTGGTCTTATGTTCTCATTTCTTCGCCTGTCCCGCAGTGTGTATCCTACCACCCTTCTCAGGCACTTCATTTCCATCACCTCTAGCTTCCTCATCTGCTCTGCCTTTGCTGCCCAGGTTTCTGTACCATACAGCAGTACTGGTCACACCACTGTCTTGTACACCTTACTTTTCAGCTTCTTTGGCATTCTTCTATCAAGCACTACATCTGACACTCTATGCCAGTTGGCTGTAGCCCCTCATTCTAACTTTTACCTCTTCATTCAGACTTTCCTTCTCCTCAACCACTCCTCTCGGATACTTAAAGCTATAAACCTGTTCCACTATCTTCCCTTCTATCTCAATTCTCAGCTTCCTCTGATTTCCCCAGTTTACTTATCTGTCCTTAGTTTCAACCCATGTGTCTTCAGTTCATAGGTTCATAGGTTCGTGGGTGTGTACTAGGCTAATGGCCCTGGAGCATTTACAAGCCTAGCACATAGGATTACCCTTTGCATTCCATTCCACTCTTCTTTGCTGAAATTCTTTCTCAGAGTCTGCCTGTAATGCCACATTGCCAGCATACAGCAACTTTGTTGATCTGTCCCCTTACCTGTTCGCTAATGCAGTCTATCACCAGTATAAACAGCAGTGGGCCCAGATTTGAACCCTGGTGCACAGCTACTCCCAGTGAAAACCCTCGGTGAGACTGAACACCATTTGTACTTGAGTCATTGGGTCCTTGTACACAGCCTGCACTAATTCTACTAATGTTTCTGGGACTTTGAACCACCACAGTACAGCCCAAACCAGCTTTCTTGGGACCTTATGATATACTTTCTCCAAGTCTAGGAATGCCCAGTTGGACTCTTTCCTCATCTCCAGCTTCTTCTCAACTAACTGTCTCACTGCAAACATCGGGTCAGTAGTGCTGCATCCTGATCTTAATCCAAACTGTCCATCTCTCATCTTACTTTCTACTATTCTGCATATCCATTTATCAATATCCATCTCCAGAACTTCCATGCAATGTGACAGGAGTTTCATACCTCTGTACTGCACACAGTTGTGGATGTCAGCTTTGTGCTTGTACATTGGCATGACTATGCTTATTCTCCAGCCATCTGGGATATGCCATTCTCTCCATACTTCTATAAGAACCCTTAGGAGCCACTTCTCCCTTATGTCACCCAGCATCTTTATCATATCTGCTGTGACCTCATCTGAGACTGCTGCTTTCCCTGACTTCATTTTCCTTAGTGATATTCTTACTTTTTCTAACTGTGGGCTCCTCTTCTTCTCTCATCATAGGCTGTGTCTGGGGTAGTGCAGTTTCAGAGGATTTTTCTTCATTCTGAAGCTGCTGGAAGTACTTCTTCCATCTGCCTTTGATTTCCTGTAGACTGGTGAGCAGGTTGTTGTTGGCATACCTTATGAAGGGTATCTGACCATCTTCTTTATCTTTCTGTCTTTACCTATCAACCTTTTATAGTTTCTTTGTGCCACCTACTGAGTCACTTTGTAGAAGGTGGTAGAGTGCCTCTAATGCCTTGTTCTTTGTTATTGCAACTCCTTTGTTAGCCAACCAGTATTTGTTCCTAGCCTGGTCTGTCTTTTCTATCTCTCACTTTTCCCTGCACTCCATCTTTCTTTTGATGACTTCCTAAACTTCTGCATCCCACCACCAGCTTTTCTTATGTTCCTTATTTCCATACCTGGCTCTGCCGTATATCTTTTCTGTAGTCCTCACACATGCTGTTTTGAGGTGCTGCCATTCTTCTTCAACTCCACCTATGTCCACCTCTTCTTGGGGTGTCAGAGCCCTGAGTAATTCCTTGAACTGAAGTATTTTTGCTACAGTCAACTTCCAGGTCTTAAGCCTGCTCTCTGTTGACCTTAGAGTCTTCTCTGACCACTGCTTGCAGCTAATTGTGGCAACCAGTGGTTTATGCAGTGGGCTGAGTGTTTGCCTGGGAATGACTTTACAATTGCCAATTCTACCCCAGTGCTTTTTCCTTACTAGGAGGAAGTCTGAGTTGCATGCTGGCCACATTTGTATGTGATCTCGTGACTGTCTCTTTTTCTGAACCATGTGTTGGCTACTAATCAAGCCATTTGCCAGTCAGACATCTAGAATGGCCTTTCCTTTTTTATTCCTGTTGCCCCATCTATGTGGACCCAGACTGTCCTCATATCCTGTTCTGTCTGTCTGATATGTGCATTCAAGTCATCCATTATCAACACCAATTTATGTTGTCCTGCTTTATCTTCTATGTCCTGCAACTGTTTTATGAATGCACTTTTTTCCTCACTATTACAACCCTGGTGTGGAGCTCAGGCTTAGCTTATGAATACTGCCTTATTATTCCACTGGAGTCTGTCACTAATTCTGATGACATCCCTCACTACCTTCTGAACCTCTCTCACCACAATTCCCACACCATTTGTAGCCTGCCCTCCTCCTGAGTAGTAGTTTCTGGAGCCTAAGTCAAGTGGCTTTGCTGAACTGCCCTTCCATCTTGTGTCTTGGATACATAGGATGTCCAGCCTCCACTGTACCATCATGTCATCCACTTCTAAGCTCCATCCTGTCATATACACTGAGTGCAATTCCATGTATATACATATAAGTATACCAACAACTTTATTAATTTAATACAAACTAGCTAAGTCATAGCTAAACCCTCACTGGACTTTATTTTACAGGTCACTGTTGCTTCACCCGTGGGGATTGCTCTCTATATGCTAAACTGTGTAGATGAGAAGGGTGTTGTGTGCATTTGCCCTACACTTGCAGTTTTATCATTGACTAATGTAATTCAGCGTTCCTTGCTCACAGTGATATGCATGATGATCAGTGATTAGTCATCAGTGTTGTTATCTGTAGCAGTGATTAGAACAGAGATCTACATTATCTTACAATAGGAATGGTGGGTACCCTGGAGAATCTGGTTTGATCTCTGTGCTGCCTTCATTACTTCTATCAAACTGCCTCTTTAACTGCAAGTTATTATAATAAATGGTTTGCTATAAACGTGATGTCTTATCCCTATTGAAAACATGGTCTTCAAACAGTAGTACTAATACTTTTTTGTAGACCCACTGTAAGAAGGCAGCAGCAGAATCCAGCTTTTTATATTTGCAATCTCAGATCACACTGCTTTACAGTTTTTTAACATCAAAGACTACATGGTAGTGCAACTCAGAGGTTATGGTTATGAAACATTATGGTTACGATTTTCCAACAGACTTCCTACTATAGTTTAGGTCTGCTGGCCTCACTGATTCTACATAACTGCATCCCGAACAGGAATTGTGCATCCCTTCATAAACAAAATTCAAAATATAACCTTGATACTCCTCTTTACACTACAAAAATGGAAGCTGTGCAAAGGTTACTCCCAAAGGCAAAAAAGTACGATATCCACTCTGGTACACAACTCCCTCATCCAGTAAAGGCATGACAAAAGTAGAACTGCACACCTCCGTTCCACTTCAGATATGATCCACAACAGGCGTGACATAATTACATGTCATTTTAGATAGTGAACCTTCTATCTCTTCCCTGGACTTTCAGATTTCAATTTGATTTTCCTTTGAAGCTTCAGACAAATGACAAATAATCCATTACTGGCATTTTGTCAGGGTATATCAGTGCTCTTTCATTTTTCCCATTTTCACTATTGCAGTATGGACAGTGGGGCTTGTACCTCTGCAAAAATGCGTGTTTTTTAAATGTTCAAATGATAGTTTTCAGTACTGATTATTTAGAAAAATGTGACTCCTTCTGTAATTCAATCAAAGGTAGGAAACATTCTGAATGAGCCTTCGGGGTGGATATATATTTTTTTTACCTACACCTGTGAAGGATAATCTAGCTCAGTATGGGTAAAATGACAGTGTCATCTAAATCCATAGTTATTTTGTGAACTTGCCCATGAATTTAGATAGTTTCCAGCTCTTACTCTACAATTTATTTTTTTATGGAACAGAGTGAAAATAGAAACAGAAAATGATGTAAATTAGTCACAGTGCAATCTATATTGAAAGTATTTTTGTAGGAATAACCAATGACAAGATTCCTGCATATTTTATTTTTTTGTATGCCCCTTTTAGAACTGCCAGTAGTTGCAAACAGCAGTGATTGGAGCAGCCAGCTGTGCAACTAACACTTTACATTGCTATCTCTTGTAGTTTATTGTGTTTTATCTGCATTTTTTTACGACTGCTTGCAGCTAGTGCATGGATTCTATTCAGATGCTATATGGGCATATTTGTAAAGAGTTACTTTATTAACAGTTGGAAATTAGTTATACATACAGGAAAAGTTTAATTTCACCCTCTGTCTCACATCAAAAGAATGTTGTGGTGTGCTTTCTTGTCATTAGATGGTAGGTGGTACCAGGTTGCCACAGAAAGGGGGCAGTCAGTGACTGCATAAAAAGGAAAATAAATTGAGAAGCAAATAAACACATTCTGCCCATGGTAAATATGCTCATAGGTTCATAGGTTCATAGGTGTGTACTAGGTTAATGATATTGAAGCTTTTACAAGCCTAGCCCATAGGATTACCCTGGCATCGTGCCACCTGACCTTAGTTCCCAGTAAGCAGAGCCACCAGAGTGATCCCAGGGATGAATTTTCTATTTCCCATCCACTTGTCAAGATTTCTCTTGAAGAGGGCCAGTAAGATGCTCTGCTTGACATGTATGGGAAGTCTATTCTATAGCATTTCTCTGTGTCTGCTGATTGTGGTAATGAGGTTGCGGTCTTTGGAGCATGTGGTGTGAAGGGATTGGGATTTCTTTAGATGTAGTATTTCTAACAGAGCTGGGTCAGACATGGCTTTGTAAGTCAATCAGAGATCGCCTCTAAGTAGGTGATATGAGACAGAGAATAGCTGGAGTTTTCTGAGTCTGTCCATATAGAACAAGTGTTTAAGGCCTAGGATCCTCTTTTTGAGTTACTTTTGCAGCCTCTCCAATTGTTGCAGGTGTCTGGTGAGGTGCATGCCAAATGGAGCATTGTACTTGATGGCTGGCCTAATGAAGGAAGAGTAGAGGGAGACAATGACCTCTTTCTTCCTGGATGCAAAACCCTTAGTAATGTGATGTGCCACACAGAAGGACTTTCTGACCACAGTGGCAATGTGGTGATCAGAAGAGAGGTTGCTGTCAGCCTTTGTTCCCAGATCTCTTATAACTCCTTCTGTGTTCAGTGGACTATCATTGATGTGGTAATTCATGGGAACCAGGTTTTTCCCACAGGGGATGATGAGACATTTTTTGGCATTGAGCTTAAGGCCATGGTTCTAACACCAGTTGTTGGTCTCAGTGAGGCCTTTCTGTAGGATGTCAACATCGCTTGGAGAGTTAATAGTAGCTTCCAACTTGCAATCATCTGTGAACTTTGTCAGCTATTAACCCTTCATGTTGGCCTGGACTTCAGAGAAGTAGATACCAAACAAGAGAGGACCTAGGACTGAACCCTGTGGGACTCCACTCATGACAGGACAGCAGTCTGACTTGGAGTCAGCTACTTTCACACTGTGGGTTGTACCTGTGAGACAGTTTGCAACCCATCTAGTGATATAGGGGTTGATGCTTAACTTAGTAAGTTTTTCTATGTTTCCTGAGTGGATAATAGTATCAAAGTCCTGGGCCAGATCAAGGTAGGCTGTATGAACCACCTTGCCTTCATCCACAGCTATGGTGACTGACTCAAAGAAGTTGACTAAGTTGAGCAGGCATGATCTACCCTTCACAAAACCAAACTGTGTGGGTTCCAGAGTTTGGGTATTCCCTATATCCTTGTTTATTAGGTCCATGATAATGCATTCCATAGCTTTCCATATCAGACTCGTCAGGCTAATGGGGAGATAGTTCCCAGGGTCTGTAGTCGCACCTCCTTTGTGGAAAAGGATGACTGTAGCAGTGCATCATTCAGTAGGGACAAAGCCTGAGGTGAGGCTGTGACTGAACAGGGCACACAGGTGAGGTGCCAGTTCACTCTGTAGTTCATGTAGAGCACAGACAGGGATATTGTTAGGTCCCATAGAAGCTGTATTCTTGGCCTCGGACAGTGCTGTTTTAACCTGTGAACAGTAATATTGGGTGCTTGGCAATTTACTGGTATTGTGATTGGTCCTCTGGGGGGGGGGTGCACTGAATCTGTCGGCCAGTATATTGGCAATATTTGTTGGCTCAGTATAGGAGGTAGAGCAAATCTGGGTATTGCTGTGGAGATTCCTTACATAACTATAGAAGGCCTTGTAGTTGTCTTTACTATATGCTACAATTCTGTTTTCATAGCTAGCTTTGGAGGATTTGATGAGGGATCTCAACTTTTTGCTGAGGCTGATAAGGGAGTTTTTCCAGTCTTGGGACTTCACCTTATTCTGCATCAGTTTACTCCTTCTGTTGTAGAGTTTGTTTATGGCAGGGGACCGCCAGATTGGCTTCCTTTTTTTGGAGGAGAGCATCTTGGTTCTATTAGGTATGGTGAGATCCATGCATTTGTGTACATGTTTGTGCAGTGCATTGATGTATGATTCACCGGTCATGCAACTATTCTCCATTTGCATAGGTGCTGTGAAGTTAGCCACCTCTGTTTTTATGAGCCCAAAGTTAGCTTTGGAGAAGTTTTTCATGGTGGTTTCCTTTGCAGGGGGGATGGGAAGGATGTGGATATAGTCAACAAATGGAAAACAATTGCTCTAAACAGTCCAGCCAACACAAATACAAAGGAGCAATTGAAAAAGAAAGCTCGAATCCTTGGTAATACGTAATACACTTTATTCCACAGAGACTCCTATTCCTTCGAACACATTAACGCTGTACAGAAATATATCCTGCGTTTTCATTTCAAGTGACTTCCTCAGATGAAGAAAACTGAATGCATACCTGCGGCATGATAGTATTCTTTTTTCCTCTTCTTGCAGTTCAGGTAGAAAGAGAAGTGGCTAACTCTGGCACAGCCTTGAAGAAATCTTCTGAAAGCAAAATGACATGGGTACTTAGAAATACTCTCCCTCCGACTCTTCTCTGAAAAAAAGACCTACAACTTGTGATGGCTTCATTATAGGAATTGTCTTTGAAGACGGATAGATTCCAAGAAAACCTGCAGGCACTTTACGTCAATAAAAACATCTCTGCCACCTGTAAAGCTCCAGCATAATACAGACAGCGTTAACGTGTTCGAAGGAATAGGAGTCTCTGTGGAATAAAGTGTATTACGTATTACCAAGGATTCGAGCTTTCTTTTTCAACTGCTCCTTTGTATTTGTGAAGGATGTGGATATCCAAGGTGATTAGTTTGTGGTTGGATCTAACCAGGGAGGAGTTGACTATTGGTGTAGAGCAGTGGTCGCCCATGTTGGTAATGACCAGGTCAAGGATATTGCTACCTCTAGCAGGGGCATTGGAATTAATGAATTGCAGGAAACATTGCGCAAGTGTACTGGTACACGAGTAGTTTTCCCAGTTAATGTAGGGGTAGTTGAAGTCGCCCAGTATGAGGGTGTTAGGTTGGCCCTAATATTCACCAGGGAGCTTAGGAACGTGGAGTGTGAGTCTTGTGACATGGTTGCAGACCTATAGCAGTCTACGACCTGAATCGCTGTCTTACCCAATGTTAGCTGCACCTGAAGTATCTCAGATGCGTTATGTTGGGCTACCAGTCTGGAGGTGTGCACATCCTTTATGACTATGGAAACACCACCACCTTTGAAGCTTCAGTCCAAGTTCTGTGGCCAAAAGGTGTGGAATGAGTTGTAGCCTGGTAGTGCAGGGGTGCTTTCTGCTGCTTTGAACTAGGTCTCTGTTATGGCACAAATGTTGATGTTCTCCATTTTAAGGAGTGCTTTAAATGAGTGCATTTTGAAATTTATAATTCTAGCATTCAGCAGTATGACCCTCAGACTGCATTTGTTTGTAGCTGTTACAGTGGTAATTTGGTCTTTGGAATACTGCCTAAAAAAGGCACTATAGGTGTGGCAAGAGCCTTGGCCAGTATCCATAAGCCCAGGGATGACAGATGCAGGCCATCTCTGGCAAAGCATTGAGGTCTGTCAGTCATGTCATCCCAGGCAGACAAAGTCTGGATCCCCTTAGAACGACACCAGAAACTTAGTCAATTTTAGAAATCAATCATTTTCTGCTTGTATTGTGGTATCATTCTGGGTGATGGTAGGATGCAGCTTAGGGCTAGAGTCATACCTGCCTGGGCTACATAATCCGAGAGCTGCTCCATGTTTCTATTCATGTAGTCCAGGGAGGTACATCTGAGGTCATTCATGCCCACATGTACAATGACAGAGTCATATTTGTACTTGTTGAGGGACCTGAGTGCATGCGTCAGCTGACTGTTACTTTCTCCTTATTCAACCTAATGAGTGGGACATCAGTGTTCCTCACTATCGAGTCACCTATGACTAGTGTGTTGGGCATGCTGTTTTGCCTTAGGGGCTTTGGTTGAGTGGCACACAGTTTAGGAGAGTTATGTATCTCATGATTAGTGTTGTGTTGTGGTGGTCGAGCGCATTTCTGCCTTGGAAGGCTCCGCTGTTTGGGTAGATTTTTATTGAGAGCCTCCAGAAAAGTGGGTGTGTAGTTTGTGTTTTTGTGTGAAGGCAGTGCCTGTGAGTGTTCTGGAGCACTATGTGTTCATGTGGTGTGGTGCAAGTGTTGACCTTCTCCTCTTGACCAGTTATTCCAGTCTTGGCTGGAGAGTGCGTGGCTTCCAGTTTGGATATATAAGTGCATCTCTCACAAGTCTGAGTGTTGGTAGGTAAGAGGAGAAGGTTGTCAGTGTAAATGAGGCAGTTGCATTGCCTCAGAATGGCCAAGTTCTCCAGGTTGATAGGAGAAAGCACAGGGAACTGACCTTTAGACATGCCTGAAGGGGTGTGCATTAATAATAAGTACTGTGGCTGTTTCCTTTTATAACGTTTAGTGCTGGTAGCACTTTTGTGTGCTACAATAATTACTACAAGAAGTCTGGTAAAGTGCTAGACTAATAAGCTAGTAAAAGTGCAAGAGAGGAGAGGGGAGAACTAACAGATCTAAGGGAAAAATTGAACAGCAGACTTTGGTATCACTCAGAAGCTTACAAACAGTCCTTGATACAGCAAATCTGTATCAGGACTAGACTGGTTACAGGAAAAGCAGGAAACAAGCACAAACACGGCTTTTAAACCAGAAAGTTGAAAGAGATGGAAAACTGCTTAAATGGCCAATAAACTACAATTTCTGGGCCAGAAACCACTCCTCTTGTGGTAGATAGGCTACCTAGTGCTTCTTATTAGCATTAGCTATCATTTAGTTCAGTAGCCATAATGGCATCAAAGGAGGAATAAAAACGATTGTGTGTATGTGTGTGTGTGTGTGTGTGTGTGTGTGTGTGTGTGTGTTTACAAATAGCCATGTTGTTGCCATCTCCTGGACAATATCATGAGTTTCTGTCGATACGTCTTCAGCCACTCGATCCACAACATCTAATCCCTTAAATCTGTTCCTCACCTTCACTACATATTCATTTGGAATATTGTTGAGCTTATATATAGTTTATGGTAAGTTTTTTTTTTCCTTTCTTTATTTCTAATTGTTATGATAAAATGCTGATGGCTTGGGCCACAGTAAGCTCCAAGTCTTGTTTTTGCTGACTGTATAAAAGTCTTCCACATCATATTTCAGTATGTGCTATATGGTATATAATCAATCTGATTTAATTGTTGAATATTTGGTTATCTATAAAGTTGTCTGTTAGGCTTTTAAAAATAATGTTTGCCATGGCCAGTGAATAATCTTCACAAAATGTTCTAATCTTTGCTCACCTACGCTTCATACTCCGAGATCAGACCTGCCCATTATTCCAAGTGTTCTTTGACTACCAACAGGAGCATTGCAATCGCCTATGATAAATATATCTTTTTGTGTTATTTCCAGAAGCTGCTGCAAATCCTCATACATTTGTCTTCCTGCTCTTCAGTAGCTGTATTTAGATCATAAACGTATAATGTGAGTCTAAGATCATCCTGTCATCTTTGGGGTGGTATTTGAGCACTGCTTTTTTCAGAGCATTGCTTTTAAAAATTTTTATTAACTATAAAGGCTACTCCATTTCTTCTACAAGATTCTTGCCCACAGTAGAAGATCTGATGATTATTTGATGTAAAATTGCTCTTTCTAGGCCATTTTAGTTCATTAATTTCTAATACATCAATATTTTTCTTGTCACCTCATCTTTAGCCATATTAAGTTTAACTTGCTTCATAGTTTTTGCATTCCAAGCCCCAGAAGTATACAATTTATGGCAGCATCAGGGTTTGTTTTCAGATCTCTGCACCTCAGCAGATTGACAGTGTTTCAGCTTTGAATTGTTTGCATCATGACCTCAAGATCTGCTTGTTCTTGTTTTGTGTTCTTCCCTTGTAGTTTGCTGCAAACCTTCAGACCTGAAAATATCCTCTTCCAATGTCCATGGAGAGTGTTTGGCAATTATTCTAGTGTGGATTGCCATTGCATGTATCAGTGGACCATATTTGGAATGCTTTGTCATTTGGATGCATAGATCACATTGTCAGCATCCACTGTATAATGTAAGCCAAGGGAGTTCCAGAAACATACTTACTTTGGCATTACTAAAGCCTTTGCTTTAGTGCTTTAGTACACCCTGACAAATGGTGGTAAGTTTTTAGACAAACAGGTATACTGGTCACCCTATTTGACTCCTGAGGAATTTGTATGCAGAACAAAAAGCAGAACTTAGAATCTAATATGGAATAACTGACTAGTTTAAGAGTTCAAGACTGAGAAAGGAGTGTGCTAAGTCTGTATATTGTCAGTCTGCTTATTTACTTTATACACTGACTATATTATGGAAAATGCTGGGTTAGACTTGCCAGGAACATTAATACTGGCCTTTGATATGCAGATGACACCTCTCTAATGGCTGAACGTGAGGAAGAGTTGAAGAGTCTTTTGATAAAGGGAAATGGAGAATGGAGAAAGTGCAAAAGCTGGCTTGCTCCTCACTGTCAACAAACTAAAATATTGTTATCTTGCCCTACCAGTTCTTTGCAAATAGATGAGGAAGATGTGAAGACAGTGACTGGTTTTCTTTTCCTGGACTCTAACTTGTTTTCAGATGGTAATCACAGCAATGAGATTAAAAAAAAAGTTTGTTTCTTGGAAGGAATATGATGGCAGTTCTGGATGAGACTTTAAAAAAGGCATCACATTGTCAGCAAAGCTACGGTTTTATTCATAATAACATATGGTTGCGGGTGTTGGACTATAAGCAAAGCATTGTGTGTCAGAAGACTAATGCATTTAAACTGGAGTGTTGGGGAAAAATGAGAATTGCATGGACTGCAAGAAGATCATATCAGTCAATACTTTGGGAAATAAACCTAGAATGTTCACTGGAAGGTCTGACAGTAAAACTAAAACTCACTTTAGCCAAATTCTGTGAAGGCACGATTCACTAGATAAGACATTGATGCTGGAAAAGATTGAAGGCAAAAGAAGAAAGAAGCAACAGAGGCTAAGATGGATAATTTGTATTAATGAAGTAATGAATTTGATTTGAAAGAACTTAAAACTTTTTTTTTGTCAAACAGGCCTCATGTGCTAAAGCACTAGAAGTCACAAAAGGTTGGGTTTGACTAGATGACTAAACAACAACAGCAAACCTAACATATCTTTTTTAAGCTGCAGCCAAATATTGTTTATGCACAAGTGTTTACATTTCTCAATTATCTTGTCTGCTGTTGTTTCTTTTTTTCTATTTCTGTATGGCCACTGCTTTTGGAACTGAAGTATTTATGCAGCAGACCACAGGAATTCTACACTTACAATCTGTGATATTTTCCTTCCCCAGTTTGTACTTAAATGCAAACATAAAGCATGGGTATTAATGCCCATCTTTAAGTCACATCAAGTGATGTAGATTTTGTGTCATTATAAATCACCTTTAGCAGCCTATAATCTATAGTTTCAATTATTTTCTAAAAAAAGTATAATTGGAAGTGCTTACACCCTCATAATATGACGGAAAACTATTTTTCTATCTGTATCTTTTTTCATTGCCTGTTGATGACCTATTGGTATATGGTGTATTCCTATATACTTCATCAGATCGAGTTAATAAAACATTGAGAGCACCTGAACTTTTGCATGCATGTCTGTGTCTCCCTACCTTGATCAGAGAATGTTACTACCTGATTATAAATTAAACAGTTTGTCAGCTTTTGCAATGAGCCATCGTGTTTCTTTGTCCAGATGCAGTCTACATTTAGTGACTTGTGTTAATGCCTCTATTATGGTAGAGATGTCTTTAATAAACAGACAAGATGATGTGCTTAAACTTCTCTGTGTCCAAATTGCCAGATGCAAAGTCCCATACCATATCCTTGCAAGCTAAAGGTCCCCCTCTATAACCCAGGTAACCCATAACACATACTTAACTGTATTGGAGACACTGTCCATTCAAACCAATACCATATTCTTAGGGGACTTTAACTACCCATCTGTAAACTGGGATTCATACATGACCCCAAACATGAAGGCCGACAGATTTCTGGACTTTGTAAACCCAAACACCCTGGACCAAATAGTTGATACACCCACTAGTGGAGTTAACATCCTTAATCTTGTTCTCATAAACATGGTAGAATGCTGCACCCTCCCTAGTGTAATGTCTTATCTGGTAATGTTGGACCACAAAACTGTCTTCTTTGGAATAAAAATAAAATCCAGGACCCCAGCTAGCAGTGGAACTTTTAGGAACTACTCAAAGGCAAATGTCATACTATTAAGTGACTCCCTGGCAAAATGTCAAGACTCCCCAAGCCCTGAGAATACTGCTGCCTGTCTGGAGTTGTTCATAGAAACCCTCTACAAACATGTTAATAGTTGCACAGTGACAGCTGTACCTACAAATGTACAGGATAGCCTCAAAAAAAACACATCCTGGTAGAATCCCAATATCAATTCTTTGTATAATAAAATAAATAAATCTAAAGTATCAACTCAGAGGGCTAATCAAGTCTACCAAAGCCAAATATGAGGTCAAAATAGCCTCCTAGGTCAAGGACATTCATAAAGCTTTCTTCAGCTATGTCTGCAACATCAACAGCAGTACACAAAAATGTGGCAGACTAATTGTTACTATATTGAGACAGAACATGTAGCAAATTTGCCGGTCAACAAATTTGGCCCCAGTTTTATACCTCTTTCCTTAAGCATCCCTCAGGAAATACCAGTGGACATAATTCCCCCAAGTATTACTAGGGAACAGGTCCTCAATGCTCTCTCCAAGACCACAATAATATCTTAGGGTGCCTTCTAAATAGCAAGAAACACAACACTGTTTAACTGTAGCCCCCAGAAAGGCTTTGTACTAAGCAAAAGGAAGACTGCAATTGTCATCCCTCTACACAAGGGCAGACCATCTATGGATCCCAGTAACTACAAACCCAATAATTCTGAGTAGTTTAATATGCAAAGCCATGGATAAACAGTGATGTAGGAAACCTTCAGATTGTGTGATCCAACCTAGTTTACTTTCATCAAAGGCAAGTCAAGACTATTCAACCTGGTGAACTTCTTCAAGAAGGTCACCAAAACTATGGATGAGGGCAAAATGGTGCATACTGTTTACCTTGACCCAACCAAGACATTTGACACAGTGCCCCATTAGACATTATAGACAAATTCACAAAATTAAGTATAAACTCCTTTGTCATCCACTGGATGGCCACCTAGCTTACAGATAGGACTGAAAAAGTTAGGATAGGGGAGTCCATTTTCACAAAGGGACCAGTCACTACTGGAGCCTCTTAGGGCTCTCTGTTGGGGCCACTCCTTTTTGTCAACTACTTCTCTAACATTAGGTTAACATTAAGGGCTTCTGGCTGACCAAGACTGCAAACTAAGTGCAGTCATAGAATCCCCCCAACACAAACACCCCCCCAGAAGACCCAATACAAATACATATAACAGTGCCAAGGCCACAGTCAAAAACTCATTGTCAAGAAATACATAAATATGAAATCTGGGGACCCAGGTAGATAGTAATCTCTCCTTTGACAATCATATTGCCAAAGTAGTTAGGAAATCCTTCTATGTAGCCCATCTAATTACTAAAGGGTTCACATCTAGAAATAAAGAGGTTATAGTGCCTCTCTACTCGTCACTTATCAGACCCATCATAGAATACAATGCCCCATTTGGGATGTACCTCACAAGACACTTCCAACAGCTGGAAAGAGCACAAAATTACCTCACCAAGAGGATTACTGGCAGGAGCGGCCTTAGGCCAACTGGTGCCCTAAGCAAAAGGGCTCCATGACACCTCCACCACACCACATGGTGCCCCCACCCTGGTCTACCTACAATAAATAAATACTGGAAAATGGACCCTGCTAGACCGGCGCCCTAGGCAGCCGCCTAGTTGGCCTATGCCTAAGGCTGGCTATGATTACTGGTCTCAAACATATGTCCTATGCAGCCCGACTGGAGAAACTCCAGCTACACTCAGTGGCATATTGCTTACTCAGAGGTGATCTCTGCCTGACTTACAAAGCCATGTCCAACTCAGAATTGATGGTCATGCTCCACCTAAAGAAATCCAAGTCACTGCGAGCCACTCGCTCTAGTGAGCTAAACCTCACCACAACAATAAATAGAACATGCTGGAAGGATAGATTCCTGTCACAGAGACTCCCCATGCTTTGGAACAAAATTCCTAACTATATTAGGCAGAGCCCCTCGCTAACACTCTTCAAGAGAAACCTTGACGAGTGGATGGGTAACAGAAAATACACCCCTGGGATCACTTCATTGGCTCTTTTTGACAGAGGCTCATTTAATTAATCAATGGTGCGGCGAAATCTGAAACAATCTGGCTAGGCTTATAAATGCCCTCGGGCAGATAGCCTAGTACCTACCTATAAACCTATGAATCTATGAACATAATGATTTCCTTTGGGAAGTAGGCTACCCCTGGAAACTACCACATGGATAATACATATCTAAGGGTAGAGTCAATAGTCATGGATCTGTGAACAAATGTAGACAGTAACCTGGCTTTGACCATCATGTGTCTATGGTAGTAAGGAAATCATTCTATACTGTGCAGCTTATAAGCAAGGATATGGCATCTAGGTCCAAGGATGTCATCATTCTACTGTACCCTGCCCTCATCAGAAAAGTCATTGAGTACAACACCCTCTTCAGTATGTACCTGACCAGGCACATACATCATCTAGAATGTCCACAGAGGCGTCTCACTAAATGAATATGGGCAGTAAATACCACACTCTATGCTGATCGCCTCATAGCTCTGTCCCTGTACTCTCTCTCCTACAGACTGTTTAGAGGTGCTCTATGCCTGGTCTACAAGGTATCCTCAGATTAAGCTCTAGTGAACCTGCTGCATATTTGCAAAATGGATAGCATGAGAATGAACCAATCAAGGGACCTATACCTCATCTGTGACATAAACAGTACATGCTGGATGGACACATATGTGTCTGACACTACTTCTTCTCTGGACTAAGCTTCTTCCCTAACCTAATTCAGTCATAACCTGGACTAGTGGATGGGGTATCAGAAATTTACCCCATATCTGGTGCTTATGTCAATAATAGGCAAAGGCAGCCTGTAAATGCTTGCGCACCCAAGCCCAAGCCTATGTATACTCTTTAAAATAACCTTAGAGTTGCAAAACTCATCAGATATATATAAATAGGCTTAAAAAGGCCCCTGGGGTTTTTAGCCTAGTATTCATCTCTGAAATTATGAACATGGTACTGTCTACTCCTAACAAGTGTTCTTGTTCTATTTTATTAGAACAAGAGCAGTTCTTCATCTACTTACTTAACTAAATAAACTGCTTGAAACTTCAGGAAGGCACCTTTATTCCTCCCACATGTAGTGTATAAGAGAGAGAGCGAGAGACAGAGACAGACTCCTTGATCTAATTTTATCTTGACTAATCCTCTGTACTTTGTTTCTTGTTAGTCCTATCACCCTCTGGGTCACATGTGGGATACCAGACCTGACTCAGTCTTTCTGGATTAGCTCTAGCACCTCAATATCCACTTACTATGTCTAAAAGAAAACCAAACTAATACCGTAAAAGATAATACTTTTTATTTCAAAAATAAGTTAAAATCAATAATGATAAAAAATCCAAATACAGGAGTTTTTTTATCATTATTGATTAAAAAAATCTAAACACAGAAGTTTTTTTATAATTATTGATTTTAACTTATTTTCAAAATAAAAAGTGTTATCTTTTACAGTATTAGTTTGGTTTTCTCCCTGGCACTTACTTTTACAGTGATTGGTAAATACAAGCTTTTGGCTGTTCATTAAAATGAGTCTCTATAAGTAGCTATGTTAATTTATGCAGCTGAGAAATTCTCTGAATTACTTAGCTGAGTAAATGGCTTACCCATGACTAATTAACATATGCCTCATCCCTGGAATGCCTCATTGGCATTTAGCATGGCCGCAGAGACAACCCTCTGAGGTGCTATATGTCTTCTTGCTAAAGCACCGTGCTAGATCTGTCTCTGAATCGGAAATTGTTACCAGGAGGTGTACATCTTATGTACACCTCGCAGTAACCTATCTGTATCAAGCCCCTGATGTTTCAGTGTTATGTTAAAACTCATTACTGTTTGCATTGTATGCTAACATTTTCAGTACCCTTTAATAGTCTAGTAGTCATTTTAAAGTTATATCAGGTTTCATTATTACTGTCTTCCTTAACTTTACCAGTCATCATTTTGAATTATTTTAAATTTAATATCCTAATCTATACTTTCAAAATCATATGTTGGAGGTATAATGCTTAGTATGCTGTAGAACATTCTAGTGTCTCTGCAGAGTTCTGTATAGCCTACCTGAATTTCTAGATGCTTACATTGTACTTTTGCTTGAGTTCAAAATATTTATTGAGTTTTGTTTTAATAGAATGATATTTGTCTCAGAACTTGAGATAGTATCGTGAACATTATATACTTTTACACTGCCACATGCCACAAGAAAACATCAAACTCAAGATGTATAACAAAACTACTGACCCTTTGCTCCATAAGGGAGCTAAGGAAGGTTTACATGTGTAAAAGAAAGGTAAATTATGTATGTGCAAGAGCTTCTTTAACTAGACTGCTTTGCTATAATTCTGAGAAAATCTGTATGTTTGAGTGTGGCTTTACACTTCATACATGCACATCACTTCTTTGATGTGGCATTACATTATGCAGTTGTGTGTTATGGATATTTATTTGTAAACAACAGCTGAAATCCTGTTCCAGTTTTGCAAAACTGTAACTTATCTGCTGAATATCCTGAAGGCTTCAAAATTTATATCTGTCAGTAAATTTCATGGACCGTTAACTGTGACAGACTGAAAATAGTATAGTAAACTGGATACCCTTGAAATTAACTCAGTCAGAAATTTGTTCTAGCTTGTTACTTGTTTTCCTGAAGGAATGGTTCTCTGAGTATTGTAATTATGCAAAAATGTACATATGGTCAAGATAGTTACACGTTCATAAAGAACAAAAGAAAATCATCCATACTGCTTAATGTTGCATTAGTGCTTAGGTGTGAAACAATCAAATAAATTTCAGTCTGAACTTCGCTATTGTTCATAACATCTATTTTATCAATTAAATACAGATGAGAGAGTTTGTTAAATAAAGGAATGATTTTTAAGTAGAAGTGAGATTTCATGCTTCAGAGTTAACTTTAAATTTCTTTTATTTGTATGTCATATCAACCTGAGCTTTTTGAAGGTTTTTTTTTTTAAACCTTCCTTTATGCATGTTTCACATTAAAATGTCAAATTGTTTAAGTGCATTTCTGAATAAAAGATAAGAAAATAAGAGAATGTTTAGTGTAGGTTTCATGATAATTTGACTGCAGGTGAAGATAATGCTTTGAAAGCATTGAGTAACATTAATGAGTCAGTTACTTGTGCAATAAATAAAAGTAGTGCTTGGGTGATACATGATAAAACATTGCGATGAATGCCAAATAAATGTTACGCTATTAAATGACATGTACTTTCAGAAAATCTAGTGTGCAAATTTAAAAGGATTATTGATGCCTCATATGTTGTTGAAAATGAAATCACCCAAATTATGTCTAACGTCCCTTGTGGCAGATTATTTATGCTTTTCTGAAAATTAATAAACATGAACTGATGCACTTGATTCATTCAGGCTATGAATATTTAGCAGAACCTCTTTTTATTATTTATTTATTTATTTATTTATTTTATATTCAGCTAAAGCTGTATTACTTCACCAAGTTTGTACATTAAAGATACTGATTAGCTGAATTAAAAAGTTATATAGATGACATGGTAGTAATAGTAGATATTACTTTCTTGTATCATGGCATAGATCATATTTTAGGATTGTTATCTTAGGAAGAGTGAATGTTTAAATATTCTAGCTACAGTATCCATAGAATTCAGACTATACTATCTCTTACAGATTTGGTGCTAAAACCTAATTTTTTCCCCGGGTTTGAAAAAGGTTATACGCTAATGATTTATAGAGAGATCAGATCATCCCAGTTATATCAGCATATTTGTTGCTCATTGGAATTAGAATGTTACTTTGATTCTATGTTTTATTTTGAATAATAGTAATATAAAGATATTTGTGTTTTATAAATGTTTTACTGGCAATGTTATTTTTGTTTGGTATAACAATTACATTTAGCTTTTAGATATTTGACTATTTTATTATAGCACTAAATCTGGTATATATTTTAAATTTCACTACCATGGGTATTTATTTTATCATGTATGGAAGATTAAACAGCTGACAAACCAGACAAACAAATTATTTAACTATATATATATATATATATATATATATATATATATATATATATATATATATATATATATATGCTCTCCCATAACTCCAAAGTTCAGTGCACAATGTATGAAGTGCTCAGACCCATAATCCAAAGTGACACAAAACTCCAGCACTAAAATGTTCATATGGTCCAGACAGTTACACTTTTATAAAGAATAGAAGTAAGCATCTCTACTAATACTCTGCATCCAGTTTTGGGAAATGCTGCAACATTACAACAATCTTTCATTTACAAAGAGTAATGAAAACAAAACTGGCATTAACAGTAATAAAGATTATACTTTTTGGGAAGTCTTGTAATGCTTCAAAATGTAGATTTTTACCTTCAACTGGTCTAACAAATATAACAGAACAAGTAGAATTTTTACATTTAAAGTGTCCTTTTCAACTTGATTTTGGCACAGGCATTATAGGATTTTTTTGAGATGATGGCTTCAGTTATGGAGAAAAGTGGAGATATATATTTTGATGTACAGCTGGAGTGTGAGGGTACCTCATTAATGTTTAACCTCATCCTAGTGAAGCAAACAATAGAAAGCAGATATGGAATGTGCCCTGGAAGCAGTTAGGCAGCAGATGCAAGCTGGATCTGTATTCTGAATTATTATACCAAGCAAGTTAAGTCATCTGGGAATGATTTTAGTGAGTTCTGTTTTAGAAGCAAATGCTTTATGTGCAGAATAAATTCCTAGTATAAATTATATGAAAAACAATTGAGAGATAATTAGTAACTTCAAATTGTTTAGTATGAGATTCTGGCAACAATGTAAAGCCATGTGGGCAAGAAAATTGATAAGCTTTATTGGCATTAAAGACTGAAAAGGATGATGCTTTGCAATAAGTTTGTTTATTGGACATTAGAGACTTTGAATCTATGATCTAAGTGGGCATTGTATTTGGAGAGTCGCGCTCGTTTAGAAGTGTCTTGTGAATTTTTTATCATTTTGATCAGTGCTGCCATAGCTGGTTTTAGGCACCAGCAAACCCTGTGGTCGCTGGGGGCCCCCTGATCCTGGGGGGGGGGGGCCCAACCACAGCAAGTTATCTTATCTTAATATTTTGTAACATGTCTGTCAAACCAACAAAAGCTAGTACAGCAATCTTGTATACTTAATAAAGCAGGTTAGTAATAATAACTCATATTAATCTCCTTCAAAATTCCAACATCTTTAGTTATAGTGACAGTATTTTGTCAGGTAACAAGCTTTACAATTTCATTAAATATTTTACCAATGACATAATGCCCCGGCCTAGTTAAGCCCTGATGGTGGACATCCTCTTCACTAAAATTAACAACATAGCCAGTTTTAAGTACCTGCAATAACTGTGGCTGGAGGGGGCCCCTTAATCATCAATGACTGTGTGGGGGCCCCACAAAAACTGCTGTTGGTTGGGGAAAAATGAGGAGAAAAAATGTATTAAGTTTCAGTTATACTCTTTAACCTGAACAGGACTGTGATATGACCCTGTTAGGACAAAGCTGTAATGAACATAAGCAAAGTAAGCACTGCAGAGATCAGCAGCCCAGGGTGACCGATCTCAGTGCAAACTGTGGAGTTTAAGAAGAGCTGATGCTTCTAATCTTCAGAAATGGTTTCTCTTTCAAGGTTTTTATACATACTGGCAGAACTGATACTGTAACTCTCAACATCTTTGCTGAAGAATTCTGTTCAGTGATAAAAATAATAGCATAATAAAGTCTCAAAATGAGGAACACATTTTATATATTACTCTAATTCATTTAAAAAGTTACTATAATAACACATTTTGCATCAGCATGCATTTTTAGACAATAAGTATAAAAATCTGATGACTGGATTTATTGTGCAGAGAAAAATTATGAGACAAAATCAGGAATATCTGTGAAATCAGGGATAGTGATAGGTATTAATTTACTCCTCACTGAGGTAAATAAAAGTGACTTATCCTTATTGCTGTTTGATGACTGCTAAATGCAGTCACTGATCTTGTGTAGTAGCACTAATGTTGTACAATGTACTTGCTGAAATAAGTACAAAATTAGCATTGCTGTGGTGTGTGTGTGTGTGTGTGTGTGTGTGTGTGTGTGTGTGTGTGTGTGTGTGTGTGTGTGTGTGTGTGTGTGTGTGTGTGTGTAAAAAATATCATAGACTTTTATCAATGCACATATCCAACAATGCAGGAATGCACACATTATTCTTCAGGATATCAATAAAAATGTAACTAACAAGTGATTATATTTCAAAAGTAAAGCATAAAATATACCACAGAGCATTCAGACACTTAGACCTTCTAGGAATCAGGTGGCCCCCACTCCCTAAACTGTATAAATGGATGCAGGAGGCTCCCTTAATCATCCTTGATTGTGGGGACCCCAAAAAAGCTGTTTTTGGTTGAGGAAAAATGACGAGAAAAAAATGCTTTCATTTTCTGATTGCATTCTTTAGCCTGAATGGAGTTATGATATGACCCTGTTAGGATAAAACTGATAATAGCCTTTGTCCTCAACCACAAACATTCTAAAACATCCCTGCTCAGATGCTGGTGTACAGAAATTTACCTTAGGTTATGTGGGTGCTGGGGATTGTGTAGTTATCATTTCCTTAACGTTTCTAACAGACCTCAGAGGTATACAAAGAAAGTTACTTTAGCTCCTGTAGGGGCAGTGTACTGCTCGGTAGCAGCAAAGTAGAATACATTATTGCAGTCATTATTTATTTTCACTTTCCTCTCAATCAAACATCAGGCACATATACAGCTGGTTGCCTTTGGGGTTAGGATCGAGGAGTTAGTAGGCATGCTATATATATGTATTTCAGAAGTCACTTGAAATATATGACTGTGGCCATTTGAATCTCTGCTTTCATCCCAATCTAACACCAGATTGTTGCATAGGCAGTGACTGTCTTTTTGGGAGGATTAGGGAGGCAGGCAGTATTCCCATACATGTTCTGTGTAGCCTCACAACAATTGACTTGTTAATTTATTTTGAGCTACCATTTTTGTCAGCTTTGAATTTTAAGCCTTGGATACAACTTGTCTTCATTGAAAGAAAAAAATAAGACTGAAATTCTTTTTTCTTACTCACAATTTTTGTTTAGGCCACTTTTGGATTAAAAGGTTGGGAAATGCTCTAGCTTCTGGGGCACTGGCTTAATTGAGTTATTTCCTAAATGGTTATTACTGTGCTGTCTTGGTCAAGAAAGTATATTGAAAAGACGGAAGGAAAACTAAAGCTGAACAGCAAAATTGAATTTCTTTCCTTAATCATCATTTCTGTTCAAGCCATCATTTGGTAAAAAAAAATAAACTTAAAAAGCACTTTAGAGCATATATAAAGTTATGGCTTCTTGAAAAAGCTGAAGAAAAAAGGTAAAATGTGAGAAATGGAAGAAAAAATTATTGTGCATAAGTGGGAAGCCCAGGGGGAAACTCTGGAGGGTGTTTTTTTTTTGGCAGGGGCTGAAACAGTAAGTAGTGCCTAGGGTTCCATTGCACATTAGTTCTCCCCTGTACATAGAGTTGTTGTAATGTATCCTTGTTACACCTAAATGCCAGTAACTGTAAAATGTCCCTTTGTGAGATGGGCCAACACAGTGTGGTATGTACACCTGTTGTAATAAGATCATTGCAGCTACAGGTCAGTCTGTGTGTACTACTCCTAAAAGCCTGCAGTATGAACTAAAAAGATGGATAGAAGTGGTGGCAGTGACAGGGTGATACCTAGACTGAAAGTGCCCAGGGGGCCCCCAACTTGACATTAGCTGGGGGCCCCCAAAATGCTTACACCGGCCCTGAGTGCTGCAGTAGTCTTAGCTATATGAGTTATATCCTGTCTTGGACATAATTACTGGCCAGCTTCCAAAGCTCCAATGCACCTTCCATGAACTCATTATGCAGCTCAAGTTGAGCTGCCTAAAATCACAGGTTTGAGCAAAAAGCCCTTCAGCGATTTCCTGCCATTGACAGGAATGCTCCCCTGTAAGCTTTCATTAATTGAAGGTCAGCTTGTGCTGTTCCTTTTCTGGCTAGATAAGTTCCCTCTGTGGAAAAAAATCCGCATAAATAATTTTATTGTTACTTTTCTCCATAGGAAAGTTATTTTCAAGTTAGGAGTTTGTGTTTTAACAGACTGTCATGAAACTTGACTGTATTTTTAAATGGAAGTGTACTTTTTTCCTGTTGGTTTGAAAGTTGTTTAAAGTAGTTGAAAAACATATTTTCTATAGAGGAATTCTGTTTGTTTTACATTTTTATGGCTGGCAAAGTGAATTAAAGTGCTTTTTAATGTGTTACTGCATGAAAAAGTGTTTTGAACAACATTATTTTTTTTACTGGCCTATGCTGCTTGTTTTCCCTGGGAAAGAGGCACCATTATCAGCTTGAACATGTAACAGACTACTGGCCCCATGGTCAGACCTTCTTCCACCCACAAAAAAGAAGAAAGTTAAGCAATCTGCATTTGTCACCACAGTGGGCTGGCATTTTGACTCAGCTTCAGGTGGGTGACTCTGCTGTGGCCAAAGCTGGTCCCTCAGACCACTCATTTTTTACCGTAGATTCCTCTGCTGTAGAACCTACTGCCGGTATGGATCAGGGGTAAGCCATGCCCTTTGCAACTGTTGGAGTCCTCTCAGTGGGCAAGGGAGAGCCTCTCATCAGTCCTAGGAGAGAACAGGAAAGGCTTCCCTTTTTAATCAGAATATTGTGCCCATCCCTGGGGAACTGCAGCTGCCATTAACAACACTGTTGGCTTCATTTTCCTGTCAAAAAGAAACATAAAACTAAACATTTATCTACTCCCACTCAGATTTTCCTAAAGGAGTTTACTAGATTTAGCTCATGGTTTAAGGTGTTTTCTGGTAAAAGAAAGACACCTCTTTTCCTGAAGAGATTCAAGAATCTGAATATGAAAAGGAAGATGAAGGAAGAGATGCAAGATTTTCTCCTCAGATTTCTGATTCAAAGTCAGTCGACTGCACAGTATCTGATTCCTACTGTGGGAGTTCTCTTTCTCTGAGACTACAATCAGAATGTGCCCCTCTTTTCAGTGAGAGAACACTGGGGTTTCTTAGTCCCTCAGAAAATACCAAGAGCTGTTACAGATGGAATTTTCAGAACCTTCACCCATTCCTCCAGTGCTGTCAGCTTTGGAGGATGTGTGTGTCACTGACTGGAATTTTCCTGACAGTCAGCCTGCTGCCCCTAAAAAGGCAGATAGATTGCATAAAGTTCCTTGGGCTTTAAGTTTGTATACACTCATCCTAAACTTGACCCAGTAGCTATAGCTTTAGTTAATCCTACTGCTGCTAAACATGTAGGTAATTCCATTTCCTACTATATGCATAGGAAAATAATAGATAAGTATGGGAAATGTGTATGCTTCTGCAACTTTTATTTTTAGAATTTTGAATTGTCAGGCTCACGTTAAAGTTTATTCTGACTAACTGTGAAAATGTTACAAATGTTTTGCCTGCAGTTTCTTCTTGTGAAGAAAAATATGGTTCAAATGGTTTAATTTCTTCCATTTTACAGGTCACAACTTCATTTAAACTGTGTGTATGGCCCTAATGATATTTCTTCCAGGGCTATGGCCGCTGGTACTGTTTTGAGGATGTTTACCTCACTGCACTCTCAGAACTTTCCAGATGATGTGAACAATGATATTTTAAATTCTTGCTGTGATAGAGAGTTAGATTCTGGTCCCTCTGGTGTAGAGGTTATCAAAATGTGTGGTGACAGGGATAACCTGATTCAAGGGATCTCTAAGATTTTTCAGCCTTCCTTTTCTGTATATTCTAAGGCATTCTCTAATCCATCTACCAGTTTTTGGCAAGAAACCAAATAAACAGTCTCAACAAAATCCTGGTAAACATATTTTTAAGAAGGAATGGCAAGAGGTTCTATGAAGAATACAGTGACAGACAGTGCACCAAGTCAAAATTACTGTTAGGGACCTTGTCCTCCCCTCCCACCATGACAATCCCCTTTCCCTCCCAGGAATTCTGAATCTCCTATTTCAGAGTTTCAGACAAATGGGTTCTGAAGATCATTCATCAAGGTTAGAAATGGCAGTGGGAGAAAATTCTTCCTTTCATAATTACTCATCCTCAGACCAGACTCCTCTGTTTCCCCCATCCTTCACCATATGTTATCTTGGGGAATGATAAAGCCAGTTTCTGTTTCCCAGATTAGGAAAGGTTTTTATCCAAGGGTGTTTTTTGTGACAAAGAAGGGAAATGTTGGAAACCAGTTCCGGATCTTTCTTTCCTTCATAAACCTACTTGTGATAGCGCCAAAGTTCAAAATACTGTCACTTTACAACCTTTCACCCTCCTTCCTTATTTAAGTTTTATGGAAACACGAGATTTAAATGATGCTTATCATCACATCCCTATTCATCTAGGCTTCAGGTGTTTCATAGGGTTCTGTGTGCTGAATCACATTATCAGTTCTCTGCCTTACACTTTGGACTGTCTGCTGCATCAAGAGTGTTCACCAAGTGTATAGCTGCAGTTATACTTGATTGCAGGATACACAGTGTCCACATTTTTCCTCATTTAGATGACTTGCTTATCTCTGCAGTCTTTTTCAAAGTGTCAGGAATCTCTCACTTGGGTGAGAGATCTCTTACACAAGCTGGGACACAAAGAGAAAATTCAAAAGTATTTTTTGACTCATTCACACAGGATTGTGTTCCTGGGGTGTCTGCTAGACCCCTCAATTCAATGAACCTTTCTTCCACAAGAAAACAATGGATCTATAACTAGATCTATTTCTAAGGTTTTGCACAAGGGCTTTGGGCACAGTGAGGGAATACCTCAAGATTTGGGGTCTCATGGCATCTATGATTTTCATGATACCCCTGGCAAGACTCCACCTGAGAAAGATACAATAGTGTCTGAAGACTCTCTGTTCCCAGCGCCAACACCCATTTTCTTCTCAAACCCCAGTCCTGTGGGTCATACACTTTTTTCTTTGCTTACTGGAAAAAATGTTCAAAACCACAAATGTAAAGCACATTCTAACAAATAGTGCAGTATCATACAAAGAATATAATTTAATACAATCAGGAAGGTGAATCAAAGAACACATGCATGTATGCATGGTCCTAATCATGTGTGCAAGGGGTCTTAGTTTGAAAACAGCCCAAAGATAAAGTTAATCAACCACTGGCAAGATGCATTTTCTTTAAAAGTGGGTTTCAATGCCATTTCAGTGGCAGAGAAGTTTACTGTTCATGCTAAGTTTGTTTTCTAAGA
This sequence comes from Protopterus annectens, assembly GCF_019279795.1. NCBI lineage: Eukaryota > Metazoa > Chordata > Ceratodontiformes > Protopteridae > Protopterus > Protopterus annectens. Next base: position 357,235,550 of record NC_056748.1, read on the forward strand.
CAGAATTGTTTTGTTTAGCAAATGGCTATGAGTGTTTATGATATAAAATTTGAAGTAACGGTTTAAATTAAATCCAAGTATTTGTAATCATTGTATAAGTAAAGAAGAAAACAGTATGCAAACTGACAGCTTGAACACGGTGTAGGATAACTGGGGAGAAATAGCCAAGTAATGGAACACTGGAACAACTGAAAAGGGGTGGGGTTGGTTGGGGGGGTTACTGTGGGGACTGCTGTGGTGTGGTGGCCCAATTCATTACCCTACCTAAGCCTCACTTGACTATGATCTGACTCTGGGACAGAAGGATACTCCATGCCTTGGATATCCACAGACAACCCTGGTACTATCTTGACAAAATAAAGTCTTTCAGATCTGTGGACAGTAGGAAGATGGGGCAACCTGTGTCAAAATAATGTGTTTCTAATTGGTTACCTAAAGCTATTACCTTATTATCACCACAACAAAATTATTCTGGTAAGGGACAAGGCCCGCTCTACCAGGGCCTTGGCTTCATCTATGGCTTTTTGGAAAGGGTGATTCTAAAAATGCTGTAGAAGGAGCAACTCAGTCCTCTCTATATATGTTTACAAAGCACAACTAGCTTAGTTCCTTCCCTATGTCTAGATCAGGCTTTGCTAGGACCATTCTCCATGGGCTATTTGACGATTCCCCTTCAACCTCCCATATGTACTAAGCTAGTGGAGTCTACCCATGAAGCTAAGGCTACTGCAACAGTGATCAATATGATGACTACAGCAGAGTTATGTAAATAAACTTACCATAACAGTAGATGTTTGAATGATCACTGATGCAGTAGCCACTCCCTCCCTCCATCCCTCTTTTTGTTTTTTGATTATGCCAGGGATATATATATATATATATATATATATATATATATATATATATATATATATATATATATATATACTTGGCGCTTAAACCTGTGATTTTAGGTAGCCTTCAGCTTGAGTTGCCTAATGGTTTGAGCACATTGGAAGGTGCCCTGAAGTTCTGGAAGCTGACCAGCTGTTATATCTTTGGTGGGATATAACCCATATAGCTAAGGCCACTGCAGAAGTGATCATTCAAACATCTACTACTATAGTAAGCTTACTTACACAACTGTACTTTCTTATTAATGACTATTGACTTGAGAACATGAACTTGTATATTTGGTGCATTCATCTATGTGGGAGTATATTAATAATCTACACTGATTTATTGTGATTGAGTGGAGATTTTTGATAGTTAATGTCAACATGGGTGTTTGGTGGTTATATGATGGGTGATAAAGTATAACTAACTAGAAAGATGATACCTTTGGCTGTGTGTGTGTGTGTGTGTGTGTGTGTGTGTGTGTGTGTGTGTGTGTGTGTGTGTGTGTTTCTGGTTATGGTGGGTGTTTGGAGGGGTGAAAAAGTTGTACCTATTTGTCCCTCAATAGTCTATGCTTTTCCTAAGCAAACCACCTGTGGACTTATAACATATTTACATGTAGATAGTCAATAATTGGATTAGTGTCCATATTGCCAAGTTGATTGCCATGGTTACTCATGACAATTTCTATAATTCTTCCTTGTAACTTTGTTCTTGATCATTTATACAATACTGACAAAGTGGAAGTCATGACAAAAGAATCTTGGGTGGTTTTGGACAACTGTCTTACTCTTAAGGTCCAGGTGTCCACTGTTGTGAAGCCATCTTCTTTTCATCTCTCCTATTAAAACCTTATTCCCCTTGCAGATCTTCCTATAGGGGTACATGTATTGGTTTCCTCCAGATTTGAATGATATAATTACCCTGGATTTCCATATTTAGAACTTGACTGTCTCCAGTGAGTCTAGAACTCTGAAGCTTGGCTATCTATGGAAGTTTTTTGATAGCATTATGTTACCTCAATCTCACAAAGCCTGGATTGGCTCCCAGTATGGTCATGTATGATCTACAAAGTTCTGATTCTTCTTACCCTTCATAACGTGGTTCCCCTTACATTAAGGAACATTTAACCTTGCACAATCCCACTTGTGCACTGCCCTGTTCCTTCCTGTGGCTGTTGGAGGTTCCAAGGGTCCTTTTGGAGTCTTCTGGCATAACTTCTTTGTCTTTCAGGGGCTGTATTTTTTTGATTCTCTTACCTTCCTACTTGAAGATGCCTCTAGCCCTCACCAGATTTATATAGTCTCTTCAAATTTATCTGTGTGCATTGTTTATTAGGTATAACATTTGACATCAGTCTTGTCTTCGAAGCCTGCATTTAACTTTTTCTCTTTCAGTCATTGATTAGTCCTTTGCTATTTATTATTTTATTGCATTAGTGTTTGGATGTTACCCAATCAAATAAATTTGAATCTGAATTTAGTTATTGTTCATAACTTCTGTTTGATAAATTAAACAGATGAGAAAGTTTGTTAAATAAAAGAATGAGTTTTAAGTGAGGTTTCATGTTTCAAAGTTAACTTTAAATTTGCTATTATTTATATGCCATATCAACCTGACACTTCATGAAGTTTCTTTTTAAAAAAAGTCTTCTTTTATGTATGTTCCAAATTAAAATGTCAAATTGATTAAGTGCATTTGTGAATAAGAGATAAGAAAATGAGACGATGCTCAGTGCAGGTTTCATGATAATTTGACAGCAGGTGAAGAGAATGCTTTGAAAGGAACATTAATGAGTCAGATGTTTGTGCAGTAAACAGAAGTAGTGATACGGTTATACCTGACAGAACTTTCTGTAAATACCAAATAAATATTATGCTGTTAAATGATGTGTAGAATTGCAAGTTCTTCAGCAAACCCAATATGCAAATTTAAATGGATTATTGATGCTATGTAATATCATATTTTGTTGAAAAATGAAATTACCCAAACTGAGTATAATTTTTGTTAAGCATAATGTCCCCTGTGGTAGATGTTGTACAGTTTACTAAAAATCCATAACAATTGTTGTGTCTTCACTGAGACCCCTGATTCATTCAGGCTATGAATATTTAACAAAACATATTTGTATTTTGGATAGCTAAAATCATATGCTAGTCTGTACATTAAAGATATAGATGATCTAAGTTAGAAAAAAGTTGATTACAAATTTGTTGGCATAATAGTAATAATAGGTATTACTCCTTTATATTACACTGTAGATAATATATTATGACTGTTGAGTGTGGAAGAGTTGTTTAACTATTTTAGCTATAGTAGCCATAGAATTCAAACTATGATATCTATTACTAGGGCTGCCAACCATCCAGAATTCTTCTGGACTGTCCAGAATTAAGGGACACTGTCCAGAAAATGGAGACTGACTCGTATTGTCCAGAAAAAATAAAGTCAGTTGCGATGCACCTCGGCCCTGACACTGGTTGTGGCCAGGAGATTAATCTTCTTTTCATAAAAAAAATACTTTTTTTAAGGGTATTCTTAAGAATGCCCTTTGCTTCTGTTTGCACAGACACTTCAGATGGAAACAGGTCACAAACACCTGCTGTGTCTGTGTGACTGATTCTTTGTCTTCTCTGCACATAATTTGAATTCCAGAAGACATTTGGACTGCACAGCAGACCACGAATGGACATGTTTCAAACATGGTTCAGGTACTTATGAAATGTTACACTGCAACTGAAAAGCAGTAGGTAAGTACTATAATACTTTGTATTTAAATAGATTCTGCAAAAATATTACTGGAAAATGCCTAACAGTTTCTAGAGTTTTTTTTTTTTCAAATATATTTTTATTGAATTTTCAAACTTTTCAAACATACAAAGGAAAAACTGTAAGTCATTACAGGAAGCAGTAAAGTATCGGTATATATGTAACAGTTAGTACAAAAACTATGCATTTATAAAACAGCAGTTATCTTACAGGGAAACTTACATCTTAGAGACCAATATAAGCAGTAAAGACCCCCAATAACCTATTACAGTCAAAGTCTAGAGATACAAATGGAAAGTGGCTTGGAAGGAAGAATATATGACTGTCTTAAGAAGAAAGAAAAGTGGTAAGGAGGGTATAACCATAAAAAGCAACTATTTACACCATGTACTTCTATTTATACCATATTTATAACATATTTACACCATGGATGCCAGATGTAACAATGTCTAATGGTTATAGGGCCAGATATGATACTGATGGAGGATTTCCTGGAATGTAGTGTTAGTGACCCACATTTTGGAAGATTATTTAGTTTGGATTAGGTCAAAAAGTCTACACCAGTAATTCTGAAAATATTATTTTTTCTTTTTGTTATTATTGCATAACTTATGTGCAGATATATATTTGATTGCCATTAATGTAAAGTTTTCCCAAGTTATTGTTGAAGGATTGACCCAATTCTTGGCTATAAAATATTTGAGAAGGGCACAGGCTGTAACACAGATGTGGTGATGGATACCCTTAAGAGATTTAGGAATTATATTTAAAATCATGGTTTGCCAAGAGAATGTGTTTTTTTTATATCCCATTTTTTCCAACTGAGTTCTGAGAGAACACCAACGTTTGTAAATATTCTTACAGCTCCAAAAGATGTGAAGTATATCTACATGTGGGAGGGAACAGAACGGACAGGTTAGGTTTTTATTGTATCCGAATTTCAGTAAGACTGCTGGGGTATAGTAGGAATTATTGCTTATCATAAGCTGGGTGTAAATTAGGTTTTTGAAGGGGGTTAGATTCAAAGTATTATTGATTGCTTCGCACTTAGACTCCGTAAAAATTTCTCCTTGTATACCGTGGAAAATAGTAGTGAATGATCATAATTAATGCTTGACACAAGTTTATAGGTATTCAAAATCATTTTGTTCCATAGGGAAAGTGATTTAATGATAGATTGTGATACTGTAATGTCTTGCTCCTTCACTCTATAGTTAGAGAATTTTTGTTTTATAAGTAAGCTAATTTGTCTTAAGATAGGATCATATTTGTTAGGAGCACCAAATAAAGTTTTGACCTCAGCAACATTTTTAGAGTTATAAAAGTGCCAAACTATGGCTTTCTTAACAATAGGGAAGTTTGTTAGATCGATCATTTTATTACTGATTTTTAAGTTAGGGTTTAGGTGAATAGGCTGGAGAAAGGGAATAGTATTGTGCAATTTTAAGGAGTTCATCAGAGTTTGAAAGATGCGAATTATGTTCTTTAGTGTAGGCAAGATCTTGAACTTTTAGTCACCATCAGGTGCTAAAAAAGGGACAGCATATTGATTGAGTTTTAATGAATATATATAGTTGTACCAGATTTTGATCCAGGTTGGGTACCAAGATTCAGCAGAGGGATCATAACAGGCTATTTGAATTATACGGCTAGCATTAATGATGTGGTAATATAAATTAAAGTCCGGGAGACTTAAACCGCCTTTGTTCTTTGGGGTAATTAGATTCCTGTATGATATTCTGGTTGATTTAGGGAACCATAAAAACTTTGAGATTGTGATTTCGATTTTTCTGAAAAAAATTTTTGGAACGTTTAAGAAGATGGAGTTAAGATGAAAAAGATTCTAGGCAAAATATTCATTTTAATGATAGCAGATTTTGATAGCAAAGAAAGACTGATGTTTTTCCATCTAGTTAGATCATTATTTATCTGATCCCAGACTCTATATAGGTTTGCTTTTATTAGTTCTTGGTGAGGGTGTGTGAAATTTATTCCTAGGTATTTAAGTGTATATTTGAGAGGAATGTCAGACGGGGGAAGTAATATTCTAAGTGGTTTGCAGGGTTTAATGGAAAGATAGATAATTTTGCAGGGTTTAATTTATAATTAGCAGCCTCAGCAAAAAGATTAATAGAATTTAGAATTTTATGAAGATCGGTGTTGGGAAGCTCAAAATAGATGTTTAGGTCATCTGCAAATGCAGAATAATTTATATCAATGTTGAAGACTTTTGGGATATGGTGATAAGTCTTTTGTTTAACCCAGAGAAGGAAAGGTTCCAGATATAAATTGAAAAGATAAGGTGAGAGTGGGCAGCCCTGCCTAGTGCCATTGGTAATTTTAATAGGGCGTGATAAAGTTTTATTTATATACAGGGAAGTAGAGGCATTGTTATAAAGCATCTTAATAGTGTTGATAATCAGATCAGGAAAGTTAAATAATTTCATGGTTAGGTAAAGGAAGTTTAGATCAACATTATCAAAGGCTTTGGTAGCATATAGGGTGAGTGCATAACGCGGGTGGTTATCACTTTTTAGAAACAACATTAATGTGTTTAAGGTAAGAGTATTGTCACACAGCTGCCTCTGTTTCATAAATCCCAACTGTTCAGAAGAAATGACTGCAGCTATAACTTTCTGAATTCTAATAGCAAAAATGGTAGATAAGATTTTGATGTCAATGTTAATAAGGGCGATGGGCCTATAGCAGAGAGGGTTGGACTTGTCAGAGTTTGGTTTTGGGATGAATATTGTTTTCGAATTGTTCATATACTTATCAGTAATCCCTTTCGTGATGATATAATTATACATGGCAAGGCTAACAGTTTCTAGAGTTATAATTATTTATTGGTAGCGCCTAGAGATGTACAGAAAAAGTCATTAACTTGTGACTGGTTGCCACGTTCCAAGAAGTCTGTGTTACTTACCAAAAAACAAACAAAAAGACAGGCATAACCATATGGCTAATGTTCGGCGTGTGACTGCAGTTTATATCCAGACATACCATGGCTCATTTGTTGTAAAGTCAAAATTAGTAAAAACAAGTGTTTCTCTAAAAGTTTTATTTTTTTATTTAAATATTGCAAAAAATGACATGATTCTGAGATATTTAATATCTTATACAAAATTCAGGAAGTAGCTGATCAGTCATCTCTATAGTGTAAAAACACTTCATAGAGGGAAGACATTGTAACATTTATATTTTACTTAAACACCACTTCCAGATTGGTGGAAATATTATGTATGTCAGTCTGAATCAAAATACAACCCTTTTGAAGATTTGCATTGGCAACGGTGATGAATGTCAATCAGTGTATGGGATTAAGCAAATGTATGCTTTGAAAATGATATATCAGAGAGGAATGCAAGCATTTTGAATGGGTGTAGAGGCTAAGTAGATGTAAGGCCTGTTGCCTTCCATAATATTATAATGGACAGACAGACAGTGTTATTATGGGATCTGAACCTGCATTCTCCTAACAGTTATTTTGTCAATATAGTTGTTGTTTCAGATGCAGTAAAGGAGTCTCCAGCACCTCCATGGTAGCTGTCAACCAATCAGAGACAAATTTCAACAGAATCAGGGACAAATGCAGAAAAAATCAGGGACAATCAGGGCCCTTTTAAAATATTAGTGCTATTAACTTGAGACATTGACAGAATCAGAGCATATGAATTAATACACATTTTCTGAAGTAAAAGAAGTCTATAACTCTTAATTATTGCCATTATTCATTAAGTGTAATTCACCATCTTTCCTCCAAAAGTCACTAGTTTTAGGAGGAATTAAGAGGGACAGAGCTAAAAACTGAGTCAAAATCAGGGACGTCCCTGAAAATCAGGCACAGTTGAGGGGCATATCACATCTTTTAAAGCTATTACAACTTCCCATCTCTGTTTTCTGATGGCTGCTGTGTGCACAGTAGCACAAGATTATACCATAATAGCTCAGATATGTGGATAACAAAAGCAGTTATTTACTTCTCTGACATTAGAAAGGGCAGGATAAGCTTAACTTTTTGCAGATTTTGAAGCATAATCATTCCATGTACTACAAAGTAATTTTACCACAGCTGGAAAGAAAAATGTTTGTGAGATCTAGGTGAGAGGCATATTAAGAATAGTATCTTCAGCTATCAGTAACTTGAAGGAAGCTTCTGTTCAAACTGTAGCACAGATTGTAAATATGTGCTTAAATTGACAGATTAAAATATATTCTAAAATGTATGTTTTCTGCTAACAACATTATTAGGTATGATAGTTTTGCAAAAGCTGTTGTCTATTAATCTGCTTATTTGGAAAAAAGTAGCCTGTGTCTGGTAAGAATATACAGTAAACCTATAGCGCAGTACTGGAACTGTAAAATTAAATATATGAAAAAGCAGACAACTATATAACAGAATGAATAAATTTGTTCAGGAAAATAAACTGTTAAGTTTGCAGTTGGTTTGAGCCTTAACCTGTGTCTATGATAGTATAGTAAATAATACTAAAGGGAAGGGGATCATAATAGATTCTGTTAAGAAGTGAGCAATTAAACAGTAAGTATATTAAGTTAGGAAGAAGTACATTACGGGTCTGTATCACTACATCAAACCGTCAGTTCAGCGAACGGCATTTCATCAGAAATGCCATTCATCAAATTCCCCTCATGCGGAGGGCTGTGCCCCCACAATCCCCGCTAATTATATATACCAACTCTGAGATCATACTACAGTGTGGAAAAGGCAAATTTCCCGATCCTTACTGTACCACAGTCTCAGAATGAACAGTTTGATCGTCATGTTCAATGTAAGTGCACTGAAAAGGCCATTTGCTGAACTAATAGGGACCCATACATTACACAGCATGTTAGTATAATACATAATGTATTGACAGTGGAGCAGTAAAGTCTAAATAGGCTGTTCAACATACCTGTGCTTTTCTGACTGTTTGACATAGGCTGTATCAAATTGTAGAGAATGTAGTTAAACAAGCTGTAGGCTTGTGAGCTTTTTTGTAACTTTGAGGTGCATAGGCAACTGAAAGTGCAGTAAACCAGTTGTATGCAGTTTTGGATATTGTATGGCTTGGGCTGACTTGAACTTTTGTAGTGAAGTAGTATTCCACAGCATATAGATGGATTGCTGATACTGTGTTGCATTTTAAGGGGTGGGGTGCTCAGTCCCGAGTATGTCCTCCTTTGGATGAGATGCCTAGTAACTATGAACCTGTTTTCAGTTTGCCATCTATTCTCTATTACAATATTACCAACTTGCATTTTTTTATGTAACATAGGGAATTTATTCTTCAAGGGCAGCAGGCACTGCATTTGTTGATGAAACACTGAAATATGAAGTTGTTTGTGAGCAGCAAAACTTTTCATTAGTTACAGATCTCTTTACTGTGAACTTATTCAGATGACTTATACCTATTCAAAGATTGTGCACATTTACTAATATTGATGGACTGTAATGAGAGAAGTCTGAGTGTCCTTTTATGACTTGAAATGTTCTGAATTAGGTAGTTTTGTCATCATTGGTTCATATTGTTTCATTGCCTACTGGAACAATGTTTAAAACAACAAATTTAAAACATGATCTAACAAGTGGTGCTGTATTATACAAGGGATATAATTTACTTATTATACATTAGAATTTAATACAATCAAGAATGTGATTCAAAGAACCTTTACATGGTCCTAAAATGTGTGCAAGGGGCCTATGATTTGAAAACAGCTTAAAAGTAAACTTAATCCACCACAGGCCAGATGCAGTTTCTTTCAGTGTAGGTTACAATTCTGTTTCAGTGAGTGTGAGTTTCAAAGGCAGAGAAGTTTTAATGCTATGTCTGTTTTCATTGTGAGACTGTGTTGCTTTGTTTAGCAAATGTCTATCAATGTTTGTGCTATAAAATTTGAAATAAAAAATTTAAATTAAATCCAAATATCTGTAATCATTGTAGAAGTAAAGCAGAAAGCAGTGTGCACACTGACAGGTCTGAGCAGTGTTATGGCAACTAGGGAGAAATAAAGAAATAACCAAGTAATTGGACACTGGAATGGCTGCATGGGAGGGGGGGGGTATCAAAATGACATGCATTTTGCTTTCACGTACATGTCCAGAATTTTTGACATGAAAAGTTGGCAACACTACCAGTAATGTTGGTAAAAAGCATTGCTCTAATATGTGAAAGTCTGAGGTCATGCATTGTATTAAAGGTTATTTTTCACTGATGCACTCCTTTAAAGGACAAACTAATGAAATGCACACCCTTAAGCAAAGTGTGTATATAAGGAGGGGTTTAGATAACTCTAGTTAGACAGAGAAAGATAGAGATAGGGAGAGAGTATGAAGTCAAGGAGATCCAGAAGAGTGCAAAAACAGAATAAAAGGCCAGGACATCTGTGGTGCAGAAACACATTTCAAGAGGTTGATACCAGTAGATGACCTGGTATTTCATTCACTAAAGGTGGTCTATAACTGGATTTTTTGTGGCACTTTACTTTTGTTTAGTACCTGAGCTCTTAGTGGTATTTTTTTCATTTTTGCTCATCACCTGAGTTTTTAGAGATAGTGTTAAAATGTTAATTTTTTTGTCAGACCATGGGAACTGTTTATATTGGCAAAGTCAGCCTTTTACTTGAATTTTCAAACTGTTTGTCTGTCAGCTGCTTAATCTTCTGTATATGATAAAATAAATATCCACAAAGGTGGTTCACAATATTGAGCAAGTTTATTGCTATAATAAAATAGTCAAAAATCTAAAAGCTGATTGTGATCATTATGCCAAAAAACAACCATATCAGTAATATGTTTTACAACATACATACATGTCCTTATTAATACTATTGAAAATAAGCCATATAATTAAAAATAGAATTCTGTTCTCAATAAGCAACAAATATATTCGTGTAACTGGGCTGGTCTCATCTCTGTATATTTAATTTGCATATACTGATTTTTCAGAACCAGTATGAAATCTGTTACTGGTGAGAACTACCATGCTATGCTACACATATTGCCTTTACAGCCCCCCGGAAACATTAAAATATAGCACTACTCTAGCTGCCATCCATTATATGTGCAAAATAACCTACCTAAAATAGTTTACACAGACAGTAAAGAAGATAGGTAATTATTGCAGCTACTGTTCAAATTCTTCTGGCTGGTGAAGTGTTTGAAAAGCAGAGGACATTCTACTAATACTATTATAATGCTTACTGTGAAATAGAAAATGACTACTTTTACACTAATAGCATTAATTTGCTTGAGGTGAAGAAAAATCATAGTACAGATTTTATGAATGAAAAACATGCATGCATATCTGTGACCAAATATAATAACAGATGATAGACCCTTTCAATGTTGCCATTGTGATTATAGTTGTATGTTCTCATTGATCTTTTGACCAAAACTGGCCATAAGATGAGCAACTGGAAATATATAAAGAAATTCTTAAGGTATAGTTTTGCTAACACATAATAGTACTGAATGAAAGCATTTATTGATTTAAAATGAACTGGAGAATTCACTACACATAAAACAAGAAATCATTTATTTTGCTGTTGACAAATGATTAACTTAAAAATAACCTAGTGTGCACATACTGAATCATTTTAACAATCATTTTTTAGAGTCAGACAAGATGAGCATTGCACCATTCAAGAGACAGACTCGTTGCAATGATGCTATTAGAAGTAATGCCTTATTGGTATGCTGTAACTCCTTCTGAAACATCTATCAGTGTGAGAGATCACCCTTATGAAAGTACTAGAAATAAACTATTAGAATTAGTTAATCCAAACATCTAGAAACTATCAGTTTCACAGCCTAAACTATCTACTATGGAAAGCTCAGCCTTTAGATGCAACTGCAACTAACCACTGGCCATGTGCCTTACTTCTGGAATAATTAAGAAAGCATCATGATTCTCAAAAATGACTGACAGACCTTTTATAACTATTTATAGAACAGGGCTAATTTAAAATATGCCAATCAGGAGATTGGAAAAGAGCTGGTAGAACTATGTTCTAAATGATTTCAAGTTTCTTCAGGAAGATCACTATAGTATCTACAGGTGACAATAAACAGAGAAAGGCAATTTTATAGCAAATGAGATGGTAGTCCTGACAAATCAAAAATAGCTGTTTAAGGTCATGTACAAATTAAATTATGTATACTAGTCTCCTTCTATTCAAAATGTGTACTGATGCAGGTAAGGTAAGGCAAGTATTTTGGAAAAAGAGGACAAAGAAAAACATTATCTAAAGTGTTAAAGAAAATGTTCCCTGCCCTTGTGGTGCAGAGGGATGAAATCCCGACTCTGCCCAAGATAACCTGTGGACACTGAAGGGGATTGGCTGAGGAGGAGGATGGCAATGAATGGACATTGCCAGCTCATCATCTCAGTGGGAAGGAGATGACTTTAGATCACCATTTTGAGCCTGCAGAGCACACACTGCTAAACATGTGCAGCACTTATCAACCCCAGAAAGTAGTGTGTGTGTGTGTGTGTGTGTGTGTGTGTGTGTGTGTGTGTGTGTGTGTGTGTGTGTGTGTGTGTGTGTATGTATGTGTGTGCTTGTCTGCACGTGCATGTGTGTACACATAGGTGTATGTGTGTGTGTGTCTGGAGGCACCTACATACATGTCCATACAACTCACCCACATTAAATCCAGACTTATAGAGATTACAAGGGGAAGTCAACAGTGATATTGAAAATGGTACATGAAATTCTAAAACAAGCAATAACACTACTTGCCAACAAATTGAATTTAATTCAGTGCTTTTGTCCTATGACATGCACAGAACTTCTTCAGAATTCTGAGATTATAATTGTTTATTACACCAGTTTTGGGATTGTGTTTTTGGTTGCTGGTACATGGAATGTTGCTGAAACTCCTTTGCTCATATGTAGGGAAGATTTGTGCAAGTCTATACAGAAGCTATTCCAGGAACTGACAGATTAAAAAACAAATGATTACATCATATTGTTTGCAGATAATTAGTTATATCTTAGTTATAAGATAATTAGTTATATCAGTGTTTCTGAAACTGGGGTCCATATGATAAACTCAAGGGGTCCGTCAGCTCACTTGCACCCACCTGGCTTTCGGGCATCATCCATGACCCAACCCTGTGGAGAAAGAAAAGTTGTGCCCCTCATCCACAATTTATTTAAAAAAAAAACAAAGAAACTTCCCTGTTTGCAGCTGAGCAGTGGCTAAGCTGCTGCTTGCCCTTAATTTTTAGAGGAGAAGAAGGAACAACTTCCATGTTTGCGGCTGATGCTGAGCAGCTGCTCACATGCCCTGTGTTTTCTGCCAGCAGTTAGAACTTGGAGGGAAATTTAAACAACTGTTCTGTTCCCTCAAAGTAAGACAGGTCCTGTATTTATTTTGGTCGTTGTATGGGTATAGGTCTGCTCTCTCCCTTTTGCCAGCAAATAGAAATTAATGCAGAGCTGATGATCAATCCGGACGATCTTGATGACAGAACTTGAAGGTATTTTTTTTTATCAAGGCTTTAGTAAGAAGCGGTGCCTGAGTATAGCTGTCAGTTGACCAGATATTCGCAGCGTGTGCCAGATTTTTGCCTTATTTGATCTGTTCATAGGTTCATAGGTTGGCACTAGGCTATCAGCCCTAGGGCCTATACAAGCCTAGCCATAACAATTCCCTGGCTATTTCTTCCCACACTATTTACTTCCCTGGATCCCTGTCTAGCAGGGTGACTGACGTGATCCCTGGGGTGAATTTCCTTTCTCCCATCCAATCGTCAAGGTTCCTTTTGAAGAGGGCCAAAGAGGCACTCTGCTTGACATGTATGAGCAGTCTATTCCAGAATCTGGGGAGTCTCTGAGTCAAGAACCTATCTCTCCAGCATGTTTTGTTTATTGTGATGACAAGGTTTAGATCCCTGGAGCATGTGGCTCTGAGGGATTGGGATTTCTTTAAGTGTAGCATGTCCAACAGCTCTGGGTTTGACATGGCCTTGTATGTTAAGCAGAGATCGCCTCTGAGTAGATGATATGTGACAGAGTATAGCTGGAGTTTTTTAAGGCAGTCAGCGTAGGGCATCTGCTTTAGGCCTGTGATTCTTTTAGTGAGGTATTTCTGTGGCCTTTCCACTTGTTACAGATGTCTTGAGAGGTATATACCAAATGTATTCTATAATGGGTCTAATGAGGAATGAGTACATTTTCTGGATGAAAAGCCCTTAGTGATGAGGTGTGCCACATAGAAGGATTTTGTGACTGTTGTGGCAATGTGGTTATCAAAGGTGAGACCACTGTCCACCTGTGTCCCTAAGTCTCTTATCACACTTTCAGTGTTTAGTGTACTGCCACCTATATGGTAATTCACGGGTACATGTTTTTTCCCAAAGGGAAAACTATACATTTCTTGGCATTGAGCTTGAGCCCATGGCTCTGGCACCAAGCATCTGTTTCTGTAAGGCCCTTTTGTAGAGTAGCCACATCATTTGGGGATTCAATAATGGCTCCCAGTTTGCAGTCATCTGCGAACTTTGTTAGCCAGAGTCCCTTAGTGTTGGCCTGTACTTCAGAGAAGTAGATGCCAAACAAGAGCGGTCCCAGGACTGAACCCTGAGGTACTCCACTTGTCACTTGTCTGCAAGCTGGATTTGGAGTCGGCTACTTTTACAGTGTGGGTTCTGTCAGTAAGCCAGTTGGCAACCCATTGGGTGATGTAGGGACTAATGCCCAGCTTAGTAAGTTTATCTATGATTCCAGAATGGGGATGGTGTCAAAGGCCTTGGCGAGGTCTAGATAGGCTGTGTGGACCACCTTACCCTTGTCCATGGCTCTGGAGACTGATTCGAAGAAGTCAGTCAGGTTCAGGAGACAAGATTGGCCCTTCACAAACCCAAACTGGGTGGGGTCCAGTGTTTGAAGATTGCCAATGTCTTTGTTCATAAGTTCTATGATAATACGCTCCATGGCCTTACAGATAAGGCTCGTCAAACTGATGGGACGGTAGTTTCAGGGATCCAAGGTGGACCCCCCTTGTGGAGTGGGATAACTGTAGCTCTGCGCCACTCAGTGGACATGAAACCTGAGGTGAGGCTATGATTAAACATGACACTTAGGTGAGGTGCCAGTTCATATTGTAGTTCATGTAGTACACAGCCCGGGATGTCATCTGGTCCCATGGATGCTGTATTCTTAGCTTTGGAGAATGCATTTTTTTACCTGTGTGGCCATTATTACCGGAATTTGGCAATCTTCCAGTATTGAGATGGGCCATTTAGGGGGTGAGAGGAGGCGTGAAGTTGGTACTGAATCGATATGCCAGGATATTGGCAATATCCGTGGGATCAGTATATTTAATGCCTTTCTGTTTTAGTTCAGAGCAGATCTGAGCATTGCCATTTAGATTCTTGACATAGTTATAGAATGCCTTGTGGTTGTCTTTGGAATCTTTGGCAATTTTATTTTCGTAACTAGCTTTGGAGGATTTTAGGAGGGATCTCAGTTTCTTACTGCGGCTGGTAAGGGAGTTTTTTGCATTCTGGGGTTTTCCTCTTTTCTGCAACAGTTTCTTCCTTTTGTTGTAAAGTTTGTTTATGGCAGGGGACCACCAGATTGGCTTCCTTTTTTTGGAGGAGAGCATCTTGGTTCTATTTAAGATGGCACGACTCATGCATGAGTGGATGTGCTCATACAGTGCCTTAGTGTAGGATTCAGCAGTCAAACTTTCAGTTCCTGTCTGCATGTGTGTCATGAAGTTTGTCACTTCTGACTTGAGTAGCATAAAGTTGGCTTTGGAGAAGTTTTTTATGGAGGTTTCCTTACTAGGGGGTGGAGGTGGGATGTGGATGTTAAGGGTGATTAGTTTATGGTCAGACCTGACCAACGAGGGGGTGACCATAGGTGTGGAGCATCGATTTCCCATGTTGGTAATGACCAGGTCTAGGATATTGGAGCCCCTGATGGGACTATGGATTAGTTGATCCAGGGCATTGGAATTTATGATTTCCAAGAACCGTTGGGCAAAGGTGTTGGTACATGAGTAGTTTTCCCAGTTAATGACAGGGTACTTAAAATCACCCAGTATTAGGGTGTTTGGTTCTATCTTAATATTTTCCAGTATGTTTAGAAAGGTGTAGTGAGAATCTTGAGGCATGGTGGGGGATCTGTAGCAAGCTACAATTTGGATTGCCATCTTAACTAGTGTTAGTTGCACCTGGAGAATTTCAGAAACATTGTGTTGGGCAACTAGCCTGGTGGTGTGAATATCCTTGGTGAATATGGACACTCCTCCACCTTTAGTGTTTCGGTCTTGGTTTGGTGGCCGAAAGGTGTGGTAAGAGTTGTAGCCTGGTATTGCAGGGGTGCTCTCTGGAGCCTTGAACCAGGTCTCAGTTACTGCACAGATATCGATGTTCTCCATTTTTAGGAGTGCCTCGAGAGAGAATGCATTTTGAGGTTTAGACTTCTAGCATTGAGTAGCATTACCTCCAGATTTTGCATGCTTGTACCTGTTACAGTGGTGGTTTTGTCCTTTGAACTTTGCCTAAAAAAGGCACTATAGGGGTGGCAAAAGCCTTAGCCAGTAACCTGAATCCCAAGGGTGACAGGTGCAGACCATCTCTGGCAAAGTATTGTGGTTTGTCGATCATGTCTTGCCAGGCAGACAGATACTGGATCCCCTTTGAATGACACCAGAAGCTTAGCCAATTGTTGAAGTCAATCATTTTGTCCTTATATTGTGGTATCATTCTGGGTGAAGGCAGGATGCTACTCAGGGCTAGGGCCATACCTGCCTGGGCCACATGATCCGAGAGCTCTTCCATGTCTCTTTTCATGTAGTCCAGGGGGGTACGTCTCAAGTCATTCACTCCAAAATGGACAATGACAGAGTTTCTCTGGCAAATCACTGTGGACTGAAGAAAATAATGGCATATGTTTGAGCTTTAGATTTCATACATTTCAGAAAATTTGTATTAATTCAAAACTTGTTCTATCAACTTTCTAAGTTTATAAGAGCAATATTTAAAATACATCCTTAGCTTTTGCCCTTTGTTCCCCACATTATGGCAGGGTTTGTCCATATTTCTTGAGCTGAAGAGGTTGAGAGATATTGTGTGTGTGTGTGTGTGTGTGTGTGTGTGTGTGTGTGTGTGTGTGTGTGTGTGTGTGTGTGTGTGTGTGTGTGTGTGTGTCTGCACGTGCATGTGCGCACACATACGTGTATGTGTGTGTGTGTGTGTCTGGAGGCACAGTGTAAGAGGGAAAGAGGTGTGTGTAAGAGGGAGGCAGCATACCCTTCAGCTGTCCAGGTTTTTGGAGAATGTCCATATTTTTGCCTCATATTTTCAGTCTGTTTCTAATAAAATTGTGTTTTTCTGAAAATCCCTGGCAAATCATTAATGACTGAAGTCAGAAAATAATGGCAGACATTTGAGCGTCAGACTTCATAGCCTTCAGAAAATTTGTACTTTTCTATTAACTTTCTAAGTTTACAAGACCAAAAATTAAAATGTGTCCTTAGTTTTGTCTCTCTCTGTCTCTGTCCCCCCATTATGGCAGGTGCATTTTTCAGGAAATTTAGTTTCAAGTGCATTTTCAAGAAATTGTGAGGTTCAAGGGAAAAGAAGTTTACTGCTGCTCATGCTAAGTCTGTTTACAATGTGCAACAGATTTGTTTAGCTAGTTAGCAAATAGTATCACTATTGTGGTACAGCCTTTTAAAGCTGTGTTAGTAGCACAACAGGTAGCATACTTGCATTTTAATGCAGAAGGCTGTGGGTTCTACTCCCACAGCATATTAATGGATTGTTGATACTGTGTTGCATTTTTAGGGGGTGGGTACTGAAGTCCTGAATGCATCCTCTTTTGGATGAGATGCCTAGTAACTATGAACCTGTTTTCAGTTTGCCACCATCCATGCAATATTACCAGCTTACCATTTTTTTAAGTAGGCAATTTATTCTTCAAGGGCAGCAGGCACTGAATTTGTAGATGAAACACTGAAATAAAGTTGTTTGCTAGCAGCAACCTTTTCATTAGTTACATATCTCTTTAAGGTGGAATTATTCGGATGACTTACTTCTGCCAAGATTGTGCATATTGACTGATATTGGAGGATTGTAATGACAAGTTTGAGTGGCCCTTTATGGTTGAAATGTTCTCAAATGGGTGGTTCTGTCATTATTGGTTCATATGTTTTTTCACTGCTTACTAGAAAAAATGTGCAGAACTATACATTTAAAACACGTACTACCATGTGGTGCTGTATTATACAAGGGATATAATTATTGTGTATTAAAATTTAATTATACAATCAGGAAGGTGAATCAAAGAACTTTTGCATGCTCCAAAAAATGTTCGCAAGGGACCTATGCTTTGAAAACAGCCCAAAGGTAAACTTAATCCGCCACTGGCCAGATGCATTTTCTTTGAATGTGGGTTTTAATGCTGTTTCAGTGAATGTAAGTTTCAAAGGCAGAGAAGTTGTAATGTTAAGTCTGTTTTCATTGAGACTATATTGCTTTGTTTAGATTTAGCAAATGTCTGTGTAGCTTTAGATTCCCTTATAAGCAGTGTTGTGTGAAGATGTATGTAGTGTATACTAGGATTATATGTCATGTCTGTTAGATTACCTTTTTAATCAGTCATGTTTATTTAAGCATGAGCTTAATGGTACCCATATATATAAATCTAGGAGCTCTTAATTTGGTTGAAATGTTAGATAATCAACAGCTTTTTTACCAACTTAATTTGGTGGACAAGAAAGCTGTTGATATTTGTGCAAAATAACTATAATACCAGGGTTGGGGAATATTCCCTTTCCCCAATATTGTGCAGTCTCAGAGTTAGTATATTTAATTAATGGGGAAAAAAGCCACCCTGAAATTATTTGCATACTCTGAAGTTATATCTCAGAGCTTGCGCTTTGTATAGTAATTTTTCTTATTCCTTTTTTTGTTTCAAAAATTTGCATATCGGCTTTTTAGAATTTCAATCTTAGTCTGTTGACACCATATATATGTGTGTGTGTGTGTGTGTGCGTGCGTGCGTGCGTGTGTGTGTGTGTGTGTGTGTGTGTGTGTGTGTGTGTGTGTGTGTGTGTGTGTGTGTGTGTGTGTGTGTGTGTGTGTGTGTGTGTGTGTGTGTGTGTGTGTGTATAGGTTTACTCTCATTTCATTGAACATTACTTGACTAAAAATTAAATGTTTGAATGAATTTGACTGAAGACCAAATGATTGAAAGCCCATTTGAATGAAAGCCCAATTGACTGAAACCCATTTCACTGAAAAGTAACTGACTGAAAACCCATTTGACTAAAAACCTATTTTACTGAATCACAAATCAATGAAAATAGTAGACATAAGAAAATACAACACAAAGAGTGTTTTTGCAGGGGGCAAACTCCTTACACGCCTCCTTAATTGTGCACAACCACATGAGAACAGAAAAAACACCAGACACAGTGAATCACTGCTTGTGTACCAACACCATTTCAGTGTGTCTGGTGTTTTTTCTATTCTTAAGTGGTTGGGCAGCGATGGAGTTATTATATAAAATTAACGGAGGGTGCAAGATGACTTGCCCCCCCTGCAAAAACACTATTTTATGTTGTAATTTCTTATGTTTAATATTTTCAATGATTTGGGATTCAGTGATATGGGATTTAGTCAAATTAATTTTCAGTCAATTGCTGTTCAGTCATATTGCCTTTCAGTCAATTAGTCGTCAGTCAAATATTTTTGAACATTTCATTTTCAGTCAAGTACTGTTCAATCAACTGATAGTAAACCATATATATATATATATATATATATATATATATATATATATATATATATATATATATATATATATGTCAAATCATAGTACAAGTCATGATATTTTATAACAATTCTGTTTTAACTTGTCCATTAGAATCTGGCAATAGCTAGGGTTGTTAGGTACCATTATCCTGTCATTTTGTGTGTATTATAACCATGGTTTACTAACTTTGCTGCTGATGAAACGTATAATGCTACTAGCATGTGACTATTTTCTCTCCCTCTGTTTTATAAACACACACACACACACACACACACACACACACACACACACACACACACACACTTGATTTCTTTCTGTCATTTTCTGCTTCCTGTTAGAAGCATTAGTGTTTCCTATATATATTTTCATTAAAAAAGCAAATGACAAAATGTTTGCAATGTATGTCATTTCTAATTTTTCATTTTATTGTTTTTAATGAGTAAACCTACTAGGCACAGCTTTTAACTTTCAAGAATAGACTAGAAGTACCATCTGGTTAAGATACTTATTCTATTTAGTAGGAGACAGAACGGACTGATCCCAGGAATATAAACTCATAAGCTGATCTTATTCTTAACCATTTCAGACACACGGTCTTCAGTGTTTACCTACTTAGTATCTCAGTCTGCAGTAAAGTTCTTTATTCATTTTATTTTGTTACTTGCAGCTGTCCATGTCCTTTTCTTGTACTTTGCGATGTTGTTAGGCTAATTGTTTCCTCCATTTGAATTTTATTTCTGAATAGGTAGTTTCCACTTATTTGCTGTTCTCTTACCTTATGTACAATATATCCCCTTTACATTATTTTAAATTATTTGACATGTGTATTCTTCATTTATGATTGAATAACTTGATCAATTTCATAGTTCTCTGTGCTTTTTGTTTTATCCAATGTGGTTTTCAGTTCCTTATTATTTTCTGACTTTACTGTATTAATATATTCACACCAAAGACAAGGTGCTTTCCTTCAAACTTTGCAGAAGTACACATACATACACTCACAGCCACAAAGGCGCACACACACACACACACACACACTCACACACACACACACACACACACACACACACACACACACACACACACACACACACACACACACACACACACACACACACACACACACACACACACACACACACACACACACACACACACACACACACACACACACACACACACACACACACACACACACACACACACACACACACACACACACACACACACACACACACACACACACACACACACACACACACACACACACACACACACACACACACACACATATATGTTTGACGAGTGCGAGGGGTGGTGCTTAATATTAAAGGTACAGACAGCCAAACAGTCAAAATGTCTATGAAATGTTTTGTTTAAAAATATGAGCATGGTTTGAGGTGATGAAAGTGTTTGTGCATTTGATCAGGGTTAGGATTGGGATGAGTTTTGTATGTTTGTGTACAAGTGTGAATAGTTTATGGTTAGGTTAAAGGTTAGGTAAGGGAACAGATGTAGTGTTGGCAGTATGTATTTGTGTATGTGTATGTCTGAGTGTGTTGTGCATAGTGATAGTGTTACTGGAAGGTTTTTATTAAGGTAAAGAGTAGGGTTAGAGTTGGGGAAGGGGCAGCATTAGGGTTAGGGTTGACACCCATTACTAAAGTAGTGAAGGAGGCCCACCTTAGTTAGAGTTGGGGAGAAGAGGCAGCATTAAGATTACCACCCATGACTAAAGTGGTCCCACCTTAGTAATGGGTGCTAACCCTAACCCTGCCCCTTCCTCCAACCCTACCCCTATACCTTACCTTCATAAAAGCCTTCCCGTAACACTGCTACTATTCAGATGAATTTGAGGGTAGTGCTATTGGGGGGGGGTGTAACTTTGATATTTAGGGAGCTCCGTAGTCTATGTTTTTGAACTGCTTAGTGATGGTATTTCATAATGACATTAAAAATGTTCATTTAGAGGAGAACTATCATGTGCACACACACACACACACACACACACACACACACACACACACACACACACACAGTGAATGCAGAAATGTGTCAGGATCATAATCACTTGTCATCACTGCAAGACAAAAAAATAAGAAGAGGTAACTACAGTCTACATGATACCATAAAGCTAGAGAACAATCTAACATTTGCCCCAGGTGGTAGAGCTTCACATTTTATTATACTTGACATAAAATAGAGCTAAGTTTGATGACTTTACCTGAAGGGAAACCTGATGCTGACTAACCTGTCACCTCCCAAAAAAGTCCTTCCAAATACTCTGTTGTAACAGATTCCTTAGAAAAGTAATGCTTATTGTGAAAATATGCTTGCACATTTAATAGAAACAACAAAGTATTTTTGTCCTTGCATGGTGAACTGACATCAAGTTACAAATGAATAATGGACTTACTTCCAAATAGGGATTTTCATGAAGTAAATGATTATAATTAAGAACAGTTTGTTCTCAGACAAATGGGGACTTTCATTGCTGATGAAAATTTAGCAGGAAACCACAGCAGTACATTTCACTTTTAACTGAGATAGAAAACAGAGAAATCCAGAATCTAAAGTACTAATTATGCATCAGTGAGAATGTATTTCCTGACTATGTCAGGTAACCCAGTATTCAGAATATAGTAGGTAAGACTTGCTCAAAGAATTTTCCTATGCTCCATGTACCAGTCAAATAGCTTGACTTGTATTTCTGAGTTAATAAGACATGCAAAAATGGTTCTTTTTCGGGTCTATATTAGAACATCGAAGTGTCAGGTCTTCGAATGTTCTAATATCGATACCTAGTAACCGAAAATTGAAAATAGCGAATTTTTAGATAACCGAATTCTTTCCTAGGGAAAGAATTTGGTTGTCTGTTATTGTCGCTTCGCTATTTTCAGCTCTGTGGTGGAAAGTTACGGTCGGGTTCAGGTAAGTGTGCAATTGTGTGGACGTGAGGGTTAGGGTGGGATAGGTGAGTTAGGGTTAGGGCACGGGTCAGGTAAGTGTGCAAATGTTTGGACGTGAGGGTTAGGGTGGGATAGGTGAGTTAGGGTTAGGGCGTGGGTGAGGTGTGTGTGCGATAGTGACGGACCTTAGGGTTAGGGTTTGGGTTAAGGTAAGTGGGTGGATAGTGGTGTATGTACAGTTCAGTGTAGGTTTAGATGTAAGATTTTAGGTGTATGCGTGTGGATTGCTGTGTGTTTGGTGTATTTGTGTTGTGTGTATGTGTTTTGGTACAGAAAATGTTTTCCCTAGGAAAAAATTCGATGTTCTAAATTTTCGGTCTTACCGGTTTTCGGTTACTAGGTGTCGATATTAGAACATTCGAAGACCTGAAACTTCGATGTTCTAATATAGACCTTCTTTTTCTGGTTTTGTCATGCTCACTTATGATTTGAGGTATAGACTTCCAGAAATATTTTCTTTTTCCTCTGGGCTTAATGATTTATACTTGCATTATAACTATTCTGTTTAGTACTTTAGAGTAAAGATTTAAAGATCTGTGTTGCCTTAACTTAGCATGTGTTTTCTAACCTGCAGAGATCTATTCTTCGTCTTCTTCTTTCGGCTTTTCCCAGTTAGGGGTCACCACAGCGGATCACCTCTGTCCGCTCATGACTGGCAGTGGAGTTTTACAGTGTCAAGTTGCCAGCCCAGCACCCAACCTTCCACAGAAGGCACACACACACACACACACACACACACACACACACACACACACACACACACACACACACCTATGGCCAATTTAGAGTGTCCAATCCACCTACAGCATGTCTTTGGAATATGGGAGGAAACTGGAGCACCCAGAGGAAACCCACGTGACCACAGGGAGGACATGCAGACTCCGCACAGAAGGCATCCCAGCCAAGGATCGAACCAGGGGACCTCTTGCTGTGAGGCGACAATGCTAACTGCTGCACCACCGTGCAGAGATCTATTATTAAGATAAAAAAAAAGGAAATAAAAGCTACAGGAAGTATATGTTATGTTTCAGTTCTCTGTGTTTGTGTGTGTGTGTTTTGTAGTAATTCTGACAGTCTTAATTGCAATGTCATATATGTTGTCCTTATATTCACCGCTGCAGTATTCTTTACAAATGGGGATTCCCTGTCATGAAGCCCACCATCTGGCCAGTTTACCAAAGTCTACCATTGCTTTAAGGTATGGGTGGGGCATAAAGATGACATTCAGGCTACCATCATTAGAACTTTTTTGCCACCAGTTCGAACACTGCTTTAACCGACTGTCTGTTACCTCCATCCATTTATTTTTTGTTTTTTTCTGTTTGTTGGCTTTCCTGTGCTTACTCCTGTTTGCTGGAGTCCTCACAATTGCAAATAAGTATCCAGTTGGGTTTTTGGTTACTTTTCTTTTCTTTTGTTTTATGCTGTTTGGGGTTACTGTCATTCAGGAAGGGTAAATGCCACTGTGGGAGACTGATTCCCCATAATGATCACCACGATAAGTGTCTTTTTTGCCTAGGTGCTGCTCATGACCATATGTCTTGTTCAATTTGTCAGACGTTTGTCCCCAAAACTCTTCATAGTAGGCTTTCTTCCCTTTCCTTGTATATTGAGGACCAGTGTCTTAAGCTTCTTGCTGCAGATACTATGGATGGAACTTCCTGCACCAAGGGTCAGCCATAAGGGAAGAAGAAGGTGCATAAGATAAGACCATAATCTTCCACTGTCCAACCTCTGCCAGGAGTTTCTCCTGAGGTTATTATGAACCTGGGCGCTCACCCAGTTGTTTTGTCAGATTCTTCTACTACGTCTGGGTTGGAAGCCAGTGAGGATCTGGTGGGCAGTACGTCCGATGAGGCCTTGCAGGCATCCATTTCTGGCATTCAGAGGGAACCACGGTTGCCTGTTTCTGAGGGGTCTAGAGGGGTTCACCAGTTTTTCTTTAGAGAACAGGTTCCTACTGCAGTTGTGGAATGCCATCCTGACTCTAGGCCTTAACAGGTTTCTAGGTGGGATGTCCCCTTAAAAAAGAAACAGAAAACTAATCATGTTGATTCTGCTCATAGGAATCCACAAAGTGAGTGTCAGGCCTTTACTCAGGGGTTATTTAATGCTTTACTGTCATTGAGGCCTCCTCAAGGGGTTTCAGTTCCTGCTCCTCCTTGGTCCTCCTCTTCCCCTAAAAGGCCCAGAGGATTGCATTCTTCTGAGGTGGATTCTGATGATGACTCCCTTGAATATCCTACCTATATTCCTTCTCCTTTAGACTACAGGTCTGAAGAGGAGGATTCTCATACTCTAGATAATCCTTCTGAGGAAATTTCCTTTGGGGACACGATTTCTAGGATGATGGAATTTTTTAAGTGGGATCGTGCCCACGTTTCGGTTATCCATCACAGACACTATGAGTTACTGCAGATGGAATCTCCTAAACCTGCGGCTATTCCTCCTGTCTTGCTTGCTTTATTGGATGTTTTTTCTAAAGCCTCTAAAGCACCGGATTCTCTGCCCCCTGCTCCCAGGAAGTCTGATAGGTTTTACAGGGTGCCCGAGGATTGTTCCTTTTTGTTTAAATTTCCTAATGTTGACCCCTCTGTGGTGTCTGTAGCCTCTGATAAGCCATCTCAATTTCTTCCTTCATCCAAGTTACTGCCTTCTGACAAGGACAGTAGAACGATGGATAGGCTGGGTAAGAAGTTTTATACTTCAGCTACTCTAGCTTTTAGGGCTATTAATTATCGGACCCATTTCTCTAGGTATGTTTTGGCTCTTCTTTCTCAAGCTTGTCAGATTCTATTTGATCTTCCAGACTCAGAGTAAATATTCTACTCTTTCCTTGCTTGGGACTTCCTCTCAGGTAGTTTGTCATTCTATCAAATGTAGTTATGCTGCAGCAGATGCCTCTTCTAGGGCTGTTGCTTCTGGTTCAGTTCTGAGGAGACATTCATGGCTTCGGCTTCAACCTTTGCTCAAAGATATTAAGGCTAAGTTGATGGATGCTCCTCTGGATAATACTCTCTTGTTTGGTGAAGCAGCTGCTGGTTTATTTAAGTCTCTTCAGGACAAAGGGGAGGCTTTACAGGAGCTTAAGCATGTCCCTGTGCCTAAATTTCAGCAAAACTACCCTTCTAAGCCAGCCTTTGTTCGCAGGCAGTCTCGCCCTCCTTCTAATGATAAAAAGGGTAGTAAACGGGCTCCTCCTGCTAAGGCCACTCAGACTGCAGGGATCCTTAGACCTTCCTTTCCTGACAAACCAGGTGCTGTCTGACTAGTCACCCATTCCCAGCCAGATTCCTCTTTCTCTTCTCCTTTCTCTTTCTCTTCCTGTTTGGTTCCAAATCACCCAGGATTCTTGGGTTCTGTCAATCATTCAGCAAGGGTACTTCATGGCCTGGATTTCCCACCCTCCTTTTATGGGCATTCCTCAGCCTCCTTGGGGGCAACTTCCTTTTTTCCCAGAGGTTCTTCGAGACCTCTTGTGTCAGGGTACCATTCAAGAGGTGCCTGTGTCCTAAAGAGTGAAAGGGTTTTATTCAAGAATGTTTCTCGTGCCCAGAAAAGAAGGTACTTGGTGAACTAGTCTAGACCTTTCCCATCTAAATACCTTTCTGAAGGCGCCTTCCTTTTGGATGTTGCCGCTTCAGTCCCTTTTTCCTCTCTTGCTCCCTCAGGCTTTTCTGGTGTCTCTGGACCTCAAGGATGCTTACCTCCATATTCCGATCCATTCTCTTTTCAGGAGATTTTTGCATTTCTCTGTTGCTTCCAGGCATTTTCAGTTCTTTGCTTTGCCCTTTAGCCTTTCTACTGCCCCAAGGGTGTTCACCAAATGCCTCACTCCTGCGATTGCGTTTTGCAGGCTTGAAGGGGTCCAAATCTTTCCCTATTTGGATGACCTGCTGATTCAAGCATCTTCTCCAGAGGTCCTTTTGCAAAATCTTCATTTTACCATTTCTCTTCTTCAGAGCCTGGGGTTCACAATAAACATCAAAAAGTCTTCCCTGACTCCTTCTTAGGATCATGTCTTTCTGGGTTGCAGGTTTCAAATGGTGCCAATGCTGGCATCCCTGCCTCCTCCAAAGACATTAACTCCTTTTTCTTTCTTTCAAACTCATCTTCCCCTAGCCTCCATTACAGCCAGGGAGTTTATGAGAGCTCTGAGGTTCATGGCTTCCACCATTCCAATGCTCCCTCTGGCCAAGCTCCACATGAGGAAGTTCCAGTAGTTTCTGAAGTTGGTGTGGCTTCAGCATGCACATCTTCTAGACTTTCCTGTTCCTCTTCTCCCGTGTCTCAAGAAAGAACTTCTGTGGTGGATTCAGCAGTTGTCTCTGAATCCAGGGCTCCCTTTTCAGCCTCCTCTTCCCTCTCAGGATCTGTTCACAGACACTTCAGATGTGGGATGGGGAGCAATGTTTGGCTCTCTGAGGGTTCAAGGAGTGTGGTCGCCTTGTCAGCAGAAGGAGCACATCAACATCAAAGAGATGAGAGCTCTTATGCTGGCTCTTCAGGCCTTTCATCCTCTCTTCTCTCCAGGGCCTCTCAATGTATTTACAGACAATGCCACAGTCATGTGGTATATCAACAAACAGGGGAGTATGAGATTTTACTGTCTTTGCCGACTGGCACTTCTGCTATGGGATCTGGCTATCCAATATCAGGTGTCTCTTCAGAGAGTTTACATTCCTTCAGATCGGAACACTGTAGCAGACAAGTTGAGCAGGTCCTTCACTCAGTCCCATGAATGGATGCTTCAAAGGGATGTGTTTCTGGACATTGTTCACCAGTTGGGTACTCCTCAAGTAGATTACTTTGCCTCCCCTCTGAACAGACAACTTCCTCTGTTTTGTGCCAGAGTCCCAGGTCCTCTGGTATGGAAGGTGGATGCCCTCTCCTTTTCTTGGAAGGGTATGTTGCTTTAGGCCTTCCCTCCCCTTCCTCTCCTTCTGAGAGTCCTGTTCAAGATTCAACAGGATGCTCCCAAAATATTGTTGGTGACTTACTTTTGGCCACAACAGCACTGGTTCCCTCTACTTCTGCATCTAGCCAGGGGCAATCATCACAAGTTACCTCACAGGCTGTATCTCTTCACACAAGACAAGTGTCTCTCATCCATTCACCACACCTGTCCACATTTCAGCTGACACTGTGGGTGATAGGGTTTTGATTCCTCATAGAAACCTTTTTTCTGAGGATGTGCTGCAAGTCCTGCAGGAGGCCAGGAAACCTACAACTATGTAATCCTACTTGTCTAAATGGAAGATGTTTTCTATTTGGTGTCTTTTTCATGACCTGGACCCACTTTCTGTGGATGTTCCTTTGGTTCTTTCTTATTTGTGTGAGTTGCTCAATGTTGGTTTGGCCTATTCTTCTATTAAGGCCCACTTATCAGCTCTTTCTGCTTGTCTGCCTTTAACTCCCCCATTAGCATCTAGATTTGAGGTTAAGCAATTTCTTAAAGGCATCCTTAATACTAGACCTCTCAGGAGGAAGCCTGTTCCTCCTCACTGGGATCTTAATTTCATTTTGGAAATATTGACTTAGGCTCCTTTTGCCCTGCTGTTTCAGCTTCCTTGCAACATTGTTCTTGGAAGACAGTTCTTTTGTTAGCTCTTATTTCTGCCTGAGTTGCAAGCCTTATGGCTTGTCCACCTTTTTTGATATTTCATGAGGACAGGGTGTCCTTGTGTACTAATCCTTCTTTCATGCCCAAGGTGGTTAATGAGTTGTCACTTAATCAGTTTATTAATTTGCCTACTTTTTCCCCTCTCTGCAATCTGACAGTGACAGGGTGCTGCATACCTTAGATGTGTAAAGACAGCTCAGATTTTATTTGGATAAAACTAAAGCTGCCAGAAAATCTGACCAGTTATTTGTTTCCTTTCATCCTTGGTCTTTAGGTTTGGCTGTTTCCAAGCAAACTATTTCCACTTGGATTTCAAAGGCTATTTCCTTTTGTTACACTTTTCATGGCGAGATCCTTCCTTCTTCTGTAAAGGCTCATTCCACTTGAGCTATGGCTTCTTCTGGTGCTTTCTTCAAAGAATTAGATGCTAATTCTATTCTTGAAGCTGCTACCTGGACTTCTGTGCATACCTTTACCAAACATTGCCATTGGATGGTATTTCCAGAGCTAGAGCTCGTTTTGCTGCTGCCATTCTTCATGGCTTCTTAGAGGGCTCTGCTGTTTCCTCCTCCCAGGTTTCTTCTTGAGCTTTGGCACTCTCCCTTTTGTAAGGAATACTGCAGCGGTGAATGTAAGGACATAGTTCAGTTGTGTAAAATCTTACCATAACGGTAGATGTCCTTGCCTTCACCGCTGCAGTATTCACTCCCTCCCTCCATCCCCCTGCTCTTTTTTCCTTCCAGGATGTGCAGGTTCTCCTTAGTTTTCCTTGGACTGTTCCTCCTGGGGCAATCAGTTCTGAGGATGGTACGCCTGAACATCACCTTTATGCCCTGCTGCATGCAAGAAGTGTGCAGGTGACATTCAGTGTACCTCAAAGCAACGGTAGACTTTAGTAAACTGGCCAGATGGTAGGCTTCATGGCAGGGAATCCCTATTTGTAAGGAATACTGGTGTGGTGAAAGTAAGGACATTAACCATTATGGTAAGATACTACACAACTGTACTTTTTACTGCATTACTTTGCTATGTAAATTTTGAGGTTTAATTGATTTTTCCATAAAAGCAGATCAATCATTTCTCATTTTCAGATCGGTCCAAAAATTCTAGTCATCTTAAGTAAACACAGACTGTTGACTGGTTATAGAAGCACAAATCAGTTTGCATATATGACAATGAATATCAAGAAATAGTAAGCCTTGTAATTAAATAAACTAAGCTGATGTCAGTTATAGATAGCTTTACTGAAGTTTTTTGCACTGTATGTCACAGGGTATGTGAGAATGTGTTTTATTTTTGCTAAATATAAATTGTTCAGTTCTAATTTGCTGACTAATTAAACGAAAACTGTTGCTTGTTGTCAGAAGCATTTGACATTATCAGGTCTTTCAATATATCAGTTTAATGTAATGAACAAATCTATAATGTTAATAGCAAAATTAGAAACGTAAATGGGACATTTGTATTCCTAGTACAAAACCTCTACCTTCAGTATTCCAAAGACGCTGGTGATCCTTAAGGTTGTGCTCAATGTGACATTTATTTATTAACTGAAATCTGAATACCAGGAAAATCTGACTGTGTAGGTATCCATTTTCAACAGAGGGAAAAGCTCCTAAGTATTATTAAAACATCTGAAGAACAACAATTTTACAATCTTCAAAAATAATACAAAAACATCTACAGTTTAAACAATTATACCAAATTAAACATAATGTGAAAACATTGGTTAAGAGTAAATACAACTTATATGACAATGATTTATTATTTAGAGAAATTTCAGCCCATTTATAGAGAAATTAAAGACAAGTTAGTATAATACAGACAGGAATAACTGTATGAAGTGAGAGAAAAATATAGGGTTATGGCATGTTTAGAAAGAGATTCAGAGGAGAGAACTTGATAGAAGTTGGGAAATGAGGAAAGAAGTGGGAGTAGGGAGATGCAATGTATGAAGAGGCACTTGTTTACATGTAGGGATATAGTTTATTCATACATGATGCAGTGTTAACTGGCACTGACATCATCACATAATGTGGGCCCCTCACAGCCTGTCGTGCATGTAACATGTATATGCTTGCATTGGGTACATGCAGTAGGATAAGGAACTGCAGATTACAGTGTTCAGTTGCAAAAATGGGATAGCTAGGCTCGCTCAGGCATAAATGTTGCTACTCCGTGTCTCTATGTCCTCACTTGTTCTGCACCTTTAGCAGCATGTAGGAGCACTACAGTATTATAAAGTGTGAGTTTTACTTTGCTGGTGGCTGAACTTCCTTGTAGTTTCTGAGCACTACTAGAATAGGCACAGATGACAGACAGATGCCCTTCTGGCATTTTTATATGTCCAGTAGTGTGGACCATTTGTACCATACACCTGCAGATTCTGAGGAAGATCACCATGACTGGTTATGAACAGAATTGTACAGGAAAAGGTTGTCATTTTCATAACTAAATGTAGAACTATGATAATATATTTCTGTAAAATAGGGTGAAAATGCTTAATAAAACAGGTGCAAGTTTTTCTATATACCCCAAGAGGGCAGGCTGTGTACCAATATACCCCACTATACCCATCAGTTATATTTCTACTCCAGTGTCATGCCACCGCAAAGAAAGGAAATACCCCATTAGTTAAAATATGTTTTCATACTTCTAAATTCATTTCTGTATACTGCAATGAAGGGAAACATATTAGGAAGATCAAATTCAATCCACTGCCACTCAAATATGTATGCATGTATGTAAGAGGGTTATTGACCTTAAGACCTTATGGCAAATGCACATTACTGCCTTGGGTTATGACCTACACCTGATACAGCCAGCTAAGCTGTACACTGTCAGTTCAAGAACAGGATCACAATCAGTGATGCTCCAGGATTTCACCCACCTCAGTCTGAGCTGACTACTGCCTAGTGCCAATTTACAAACAATAAATAAGACCTCACCAAACCATTTTTCACACACAGATTTTTACTAATCTGATACCAATACCTCAGTTATTGATCAGTGCTCTAATGAGACCAACAATTTTATATGATCACAGCTGAAGAGCAGTCTCGTCCTCTCTTCAAAAGAGCAGGTAGCAGAAGCCACAGCAATGATGTGAGGGTATACTTTACTAGAAATATAAGACATCAGTCACAGTATTTGTCAAATTAACAAGTGAAAACCCTTAACTTTTAAATTATCTGATTTCACATACAAAATAGTGTTGGGTTTCACAAAAAAAGAAAAACAAAACATTTCAGCTGGATACACTGTTGACAGAAAAACTGTAACTGCATTTGTAGCTGTCATTTCCAAGTACTTATGGGCGATTACTGAAGTCTCAGGATGAAAATAAAATTCATCACTTCTATAAAAGAAACTTGATGTAGTTTCCTCTGTCAGTTAGAATTACCAAACAAATCAAACAGAAAGGAGAGGATATCAGTGACTCATCCTACACTCCTCTGTGGTTAAACAGATTTTTAAGTCCAAAGAAAAAAATGACCTAGACAACAAGAGGGAAAAAGAATATTTGTGGATGATTTCATGCAGTACACTTTACAGAATTTAGAGACATTTCAAACACAAATAAAACCCATATTTTAGGTGGTCAACTACTCCCCATCTTAAGAGAACACCCAGCCATAAAAAATTTTTTAAAGAGGCCATCAAATTCAGAGGTCATTATGAAACCAAAATAGCCTCTGATACCAAAAGTAATACAAATCTTTCTTTAACTGTGTTAGAAAGTTAAGGAACACCACCATGCAATGTTCTGAACTGATCCACTATGGTGCCATTTATTCTGATCCCAAATAAATAACTAATGTCTTAGCCAACAAATTTGACATGAACTTCACCTCAACCCCACATCATAACTACCCCCCATTTCTTAGTCCTTGACCCCAAAAGATCACTTTAGAACAAGTCCTAATAAACATACCTGAACAAAGAACATGACTTCCATGGATGAAATTATTAATTATTAATAGCTTGATATATAGCATATTAGGACCTGTACTGAACTCCTTTAATATCAGTCTTGCAAAGGACTATATTCTTGAATTCCGGAGAACAGCCACCATTATAGACCTACATAAGGGTATCCCAACCAACAGTGTTGGCAATTATAGACCTATCAGTCTTACCAGCCTTGTTTTAAAAACATGAAATGCATATTTTTGACCTCAGAAATTTAGATGCATATAATTTCTTAGCTTAGAGACGCATTAACTTCGCTTCTTAAAACTAGGCCATGCCTTCTTAACCTGGTAATTGACTTCAAAATGGTAACTGAAACAGTGGAGGATGGTTGTGAAAT
Source organism: Protopterus annectens (assembly GCF_019279795.1). NCBI lineage: Eukaryota > Metazoa > Chordata > Ceratodontiformes > Protopteridae > Protopterus > Protopterus annectens. Next base: position 357,267,876 of record NC_056748.1, read on the forward strand.
GCACACAACATACATGTACCTGACCAAGGTTTTTGATGCTATCTCCATGCCAGCATCTTTGACAAATTGGAAACCAAAAAGTGCACGGTCACAGAAAAACTGCTAAAAATAATAAACCTCTACCACGACTGAAATAAAACACAGCAAATTACTGTAAATCTTCTTTAATCACTGCTTTCGTCAGCAAGACTTCATCAGAAATATAAAAACTGCACATAACGCACTGTTTAAATACTCTCTACATAATTGAATAACACTCCAATCAATGAATACAATAAAACAATTAATTAAACTTTAAAGAGAACAGCATAATCAATTTTTCACATATACTCTGGTCTTTTAAAAAGCACTTAATATTTATTACATCAGTGGTGATTAAAGAAGATTAATGCTAAGTTGCTGTGTTTTATTTCAGTCGTGGTAGAGGTTTATTATTTTTATCAGTTTTTCTGTGACCGTGCACTTTTTGGTTTCCAGTTTTATTTGTGTGCTGCCATGTTTGTAGTGCAAGTGGATCTGTTGATGGATGGATGCCTTTACACCATTTCAGGAACTCCTGAGTTGAATTTGACTCAAGTGCTGTTGAAACCTATAGAAGACATACAGAAATCCTTAAAAATGTTGGTGAATGAACGCTCTCGGATCGAATCCATATGCCTTGGTTCAGAAGATGAGACTGAAACTGTCATTGAGGTGAATACCAAGGGACAGAATGTTGTTTCATCCAAGAGAGAAGAGATGACCGAAGGCAGGGCTGCAAAGCCACATAGTATGTATATGAACATTGCTTCATTGTTAAATAATGGTGAAGACCCATTCACCAGTGCCTGGTGATTTATTGCTATATAGAGAACAATGTGACTGTTTAAACAAGCTATTTAAAAAATACAAGAGTGTAGACATTGAAAACAAATATTTTTATAAATGTATTGAATTGGGCATTGTCCCCAAGGGACTAAGGTTTTTCAAATGTCCAAATGGTGTGTCAGTTAAAGATTCCTTTTTTATTAAACTGAAGGTGTTTTTTAATGAAGTCGGTATCAGCTTTCTAGAGTTACTTATTGAGTGCAACAAAGAAACTCTAAGGGAGCTTAAAGAAGAAATTCTTAATGTTGAACACACCATAGAATCCAAGTTCTCAGCTGTGTTCAGTGAGAGATCAGAGCATGCTTTATTGTTAGAGGACATAGAACAACATGAAAGAGTTCTCATTCAAAGGAAAAATAATAAACTAGTAGATTGTGATTTATAGGCTTATGAGTGCATATTCTGCTTTTGTTACCAACAAAAACAAGAACTTTTTGCCTTTTTCTAATAATCAACGTGCATCTGATTCAGTCCACCTTAAGCAATGTAGACAAAGGGGTTCTGCTTCGTTCGCGGAAGTCACTAAAAATGGAAGAATTAGTTAATTCAAAAAAACACAGGAGGGACTAAGTGACATTTTACACATTAGAGCAAACGGCCCAACAAAATGAAGCCATGGAACTTGAAAGTAATGCCAAAGAAACTGAAAAAGAGCTTGGGGCAAAACCCAAAGCTTTTTCAACAGAAAAGGAGCAGAGATCAGTAAAGTTAAGGCGTATGGTGACTCGGAAGAAAGGGCGAATGGCATCAGACTCCTCAAAAGACAATGAATAAGGTACAATGAGCATGAAAAAGACATTTTAAACTTGTCTAGTTTAAATTTAAATGTACATCCTTTAGAGCTATTGAGGCTCGGTGTGAATTTTGTGCCTTCAAGAAAGGCTGATGTCACTAACACAGAGCTTGATTTAAAAAAATACATCAGGAAGTTAAATTTATGTTATATTTTGAAATATGTTAATTGTAAAGAAAGTGTTTTTGTGAAGCCTTCCAGTCATAATCCTTTGTTAAATCATACACTGAAAGTGTTTGAGACAGCCTGTGAGAATAATTTAAGGGAACGATTAAAAAGTCACAACAGACATTATGATAATTTAAACTCTGAATTAAGGGCAGCTATGAAGGATTTGTGCAATAACAAAAATATTCGAGTCATGAAAAGTGACAAGGGGGGTATGGTGGTGATTATGGATCAATGTCAGTAAGTTATAAAAATAGAGAATATGTTAAATAATGAACTTGAATATAAAAGAGTTGAGATTGGTGAAATTCACAAATGTTATAAATATATTTCAAGTTTTTTTATGACAGCTTTATGTCTGGTGATTTAAATGACATTACATATAATTTTTATAACACTGAAAATCCTAAAATTGGTGTTTTGTTTGGTATTCCGAAAGCTCATAAGAGCTTGGCAGACCCCCCCATTTCGGCCCCTAATTATGTGACAGAAGGCATTTCTATCATGGTAGACACTTTTTTAAAGCCTATTGTCTTAAGTATGGAGTCCTTTTTGAAGGACTCTTGGAATGTTTTAGAGAGTATTAAGAATGTTTAATAATGTTGTGACATTTCATTCTAACAAGCATATCATGTTTACATTGGACATTGTTTCGTTGTACACTTGTATACCGCATGATTTAGGCATAGAATACGTTAGAGCTTATTTAAGCTATTTCACTAAAAATAATAATACTGTTATTAATTTTATTGTGAGTAATTAGACATTATTTTAAATAATCATTATTTTCTATTTAATAACAAGTATTATAAACAAGTTCAAGGCATAGCTATGAGTTCCCCAGCAGCCCCATCTTTTTCAAATGTAGTCATGAGATGGTGGGAACATCATGTTTTGAAAAGTTTTTTAGCCACCTTTCATGTTTTATTCTATAAGAGATTCATTGATGACTTGGTATTTATCATAGAAGGAGGGCCAGAACAAGTTAAGTGTTTTGTTGACCAGCTAAATGCATCTTCTTCATTTTTAAAATTTACTATTGGAGAAGTTGTATGTCCATTAGTTATTTGGACGTTAATTTAAAGTGGGACAAAGATACTAATACATTTGTTAGTCATATCCATAGGAAAACTGCTTTTATGAATAGTTATTTACACTATTCAAGTCAACATTCAAAGTCCATTAAAAAAATATTCCTAAAGGAAAGTTCATTAGAGCTAGCAGAATGACTAGTGAAGATCATTCTCTAGAAGAAGAATTTTCTGTTATTAAAAGAATGTTTTTAGTCCGTGGATATGATGAAAGTTTATTAGCTGAACAAATGAAATATGTTATGGATAGGAGAGAAGTTTGGTATCTGCCCATTTTAAAACAAGCACTCAAAATAGGTCCTAAGGTCAATGGTACAGTAGATTTAGAAGATAGACATTTATGTTTAGATATCCAAAAACCACAGCAAACTGGAACAGACAAAAAAGCAACTAGCCAGCAAAATCCACAGATTTATTTATGTTTAGATATGCCTATGACTATTGATGGGGGCATTGTTCATAATGTTGTTGAAAAAAACTGGAAGATTCTTGAAGGGAACCATGATTTATTAAAAGCTGTAGGACCAAGGCCAAAATTTATGTATAGCAATAAATATAGTCTAAAGATGTTGCTTGAAAAAGGCAGAGATTCATTTAGTATGAATAAGACATCACAAAGCAGAAAGTTAGGCATGTATAAGTGTTATGCATGCAAAATGTGCAGATATATTTTAGAGGGGCCATATATTGAATTGCCCTATATTTCCTATACTATTCCTGTCAAAGGATTTTTCACTTGCAAAAGTCAGGGAGTGGTTTATATAGCGGTTTGTAGTCACTGCCAGAAATGTTATGTTGGCATGACCACCAGATATTTGTATATTAGGATTAGAGAACTCATGAATGACATAAAAAGGAAAGACAGTACAAATGCTCTTTATAGACATAGTAGTGAATGCAAAGGTTTTAAAATGTTTTTATTTTCAGTCTTGGAACAAGGAACATTAAGTTTGAGGGGGTAGTTTCAAAAATTATTTAGAACAAGGAGAGACTAAATGGCAGATAAATTTGAAAGCAGATAGAATGCCAGAATTAAATGATGTAATAAATATTAAGTGCTTTTTAAAAGACCAAAGAGTATATGTGAAGAATTGATTATGCTGTTCTCTTTAAAGTTTAATTGGTTAATTGTTTTATTGTATTAATTGATTGGAGTGTTATTCAATTATGTAGAGAGTATTTAAACAGTGTGTTATGTGCAGTTTTTATATTTCTGATGAAGTCTTGCTGACAAAAGTGGTGATTAAAGGGTTGGGAGGGTGGCCTAATGGTTCAGGTGTTTACCTTACAAACACAAGGTGCAAGGTTCAAGTCTCACAAGGGATAATTGGCTAGACTTAAAATAGCTTGCACGGGCAGTTAGCTTAGTACTAATCTATGAACCTATGATTAAAGAAGATTTACGCTAATTTGCTCTGTTTTATTTCAGTAGTGGTACAGGCTTATTATTTTTATCATTGACAAATTACTGATTCTAAGCATCAACTCATATTTAGTGAAGTGGATAGCAAATCTGTTGTTGGACAAAGCAAGTCATTAGGGGTGTAGGTGACATCTCAGAAAGTAAAAATGTGACAAATGAGGTTCCTGAAATCCTTGAGTATTTAGTTATGCGATCTACAAACCAATATCCTGGATCTCTGTTTAACAAAATTCATTGATGATCATAAACTAGGGCTTGTTACTTGAACACTCACTAATGTAATGCTACTCCAGGAACTGACAGACTTTGTCAACATCTAGTGCAAGGGTAATGACATCCAACTTAATGCCAAAAAATGCAGTATAGCCCATTTTTGTTAAAAACATGTATCATACAACATTAATGATAGCCCCACTTAAAACTGATAGTGTTATAAGATATCTAGGCACTATGGATGGCATCTTCTCCTTATATCTTCATGTCTCCACTGTAGTTAGAAAATCATTACATGTGACCAAAGTCATCTCACTCAGAAACAGACAAGTCTTACTTATATTATACTCATCTTTTATCTGTCATGTTATTTAATATATTGCCCCCTTTGGTATATATGTATCAAAGATATTATTTAGGTGGAAAGATATCAGAAGTTCCTTACCAAAAAGTCTTTTCGTCATCCAAAGTGACTGGATGTCCTCTCTCTCTATATTCTATTTCTTGTATACTGCTCCATGCTAATCTATGTTTCACCTTTCAGATCATGAAAGACCCCACCTTCCTAGACCTTCTAGGTGTGCATAGACATAATAGTTCCTCAAACACACATACAAAGGACCTTAATTTCCACCAACAAAGTAAAAGAACACATTGGCAAAACAGATTCTTATGCCAGCATATTCCCCACCTATGGAGTAGAGTACTACAGCCATAAGTAGGGGGGAATGAAGACCGAAGCTGCCTCAGGCACAGGTTGTGAGGGTCACGATCAGCCAGTGCTGATGGCAAAGGACATGCAGTATTGGCATTGATATATGAATGGTGTTGCTTGATACTGCATTTATGGCTTAGCCAATGCACTGAAACACTTAGCGTAAGATGAGTGTGTGTGGTTGTAACATGCACACATAGTATAGGGTGAGTGTATGTGGTTGTAGCATGCACACTTAGTGTAAGGTGAGGGTGTGTGGTTGTAATGTGCACACATAGTATAGGGTGAGTGTGTGTGGCTGTAGCATGCACACTTAGTGTAAGGTGAGGGTGTGTGGTTGTAATGTGCACACTTAGCGTATGGTGAGAGTGTGTGGTTGTAACATGCACACTTAGCATAAGGTGAGTGCTTGTGGTTGTAACAATCACACTTAGTGTAAGGTGAGTATGTGTGGTTGTAACATGCACACTTAGCATTTGGAGAGTGTGTGCAGTTGTAACATAAACACTTAGAGTAAGGTGCATGTGTGGTTGTAACATGCACACTTAGCATAAGGTGAGTGTGTGTGCTTGTTTCATGCACACTTATAAGGTGAGTATGTGTGGCTGTTAAATGCACATTAAAGTAAGGTGACAGTGTGTGGTTGTAACATGCACATTTAATATAAGGTGAGTGTGTGTGGTTGTAATATGCACATTTAACTTAAGGTGAGTGTGTGTGGTTATAACATGCACACTTAGAGTAAGGTGCATGTGTGTCTGGTAGGAACTGTAGCAAGCAGCTTGCTACAGTTGCAAGAGTGGGAAAGAGCATTTTTTTTTGCTCCTCTACTCTGAGTTGAGGAAGGGGAGATGTGGGAATCTGAACAGGATAACTTCAAAAACAAGTAAGTGACACTCATCACAATGGAAAAGTAATATATTTTATTAAAAATTTAGACAGAAATAATTTTATGGATATCATATAAATGTGTTTCATGGCTTGACCAGAAACACTCCTATATTTAAATAAAAAGTCACAAGACCAGAACTAATTATTCAATTAAAACATATTTAGAAAAATATATAAGAAATTGGGTCTATATTACAACGTCAAACTAACATAAGTTTGAACATTGTAATATCAATCCCAAAAGTCCGAAATCCAATAATAACGAAAACACAGAACAGCAATTTTTTTCCCAGGGAAAAAAATCTCTGTCCTGTGACAAAAAGTAAATAAATAAATAAACCTTAAACTTAAACTAAAGTAGGGGGCTTCCCCCCACACCCCCCTACTTAAATATACCAACTACGAAATTGCACCACAGTGGAGGAAATAGCAAAGCCCCGAAAATGTCCCACCAATTTTTTCCCTGGTGAAAAAATCAATGTGCCATGGCTTCGCTATTTTTGGATTTTGGACGTTTGGGTTCGATATTACAATGTTCAAATTTATGCAAGTTCGACATTGTAGTATAGACCCTAAGAAATTAATGTTTCAATCTTCTCTGTTCTAGAACTGGTTTAGCTGGCAACACATTATTTAATCCAAGAAAATGTGGTGGTTTAGCTTTGTGATGCATTTGTATTCATTTATGTGCCTGAATTATTAATAAAATATACCATTTCTCCATCATGATGACTGTCTCTTAGTTGTTTTTGAAGGGTTTGTGTTTTTTCCTGTGACTGGACAATATTTCAGCTAGTCAATTTTGTTTTTCTTGGATCTGAACCGGACACCAGGTTAGCAAGCTACAGCTCAGTAAACTACTGTAACAAATTAAGCAAACTGACACACATGATACATTCAAGGCCAAACTGTACAATTAGACGGGCACTCCCAAACGGAGGTCTAGCTAGCTAATAATGTGTTTAGTGCCATCCCTAAATCTGGTGTCTCAGCAAAAAAAAAAACTCTTTTCTAGCAAACAGTTTGGTGACTTTATGAAGGAAAATATTCTGGACATGGGCAGTTTATATTACAACTTTTATTGATAGATATAATGTACCCACAATATGGGGTGACATGGTCACCCTGCACTTCCTCAAGTTCCTTGAGGTGAAAAAAAGAAATCACAAGAAAATGAAAGTAAAAGCTCTCCCTTAATCTTCAGGCGATCACTGCAATACGGAAAAGCTGAAGGAGAAGACTAGAAAGAAACGGTGTCCTTAGAGACTTCAGATGGGCCCCTTTGACAGGTCCAAGGCATGTTTCTTTTACACTCAGGTAGGCGGAAAATAGAAATGATGGGTCTGGCTGGGCTTCTCTTAGTCACTTACAAAGGGAAGTAAATAATTGCTATTTTTGGCTTGTTACTTATGGAACTTCACTAGAAATGGATAGAGATTGTCAGACTTTAGACTATTTGAATGTTGTCAGAAAATATAATGCATCTGAGCAGAAATTTATTACATTGCATTGAATCTTTTGGTTTGAAATTATTATATTTTGAACCTTTCATTTCTTGCTTGGTGAAGAACGCTTGCATAAATAAGAATGGTTTTGTTTTTAAAAAAGTATTTGGCCAGAGATTTGTTTGTCCCTGGACAAGTGCAATATTTTGTCATTGTGTAGAAAGGTATAACTAATTTTCTGGAAATGATGGAGAGACTTATAATTCTAAACTAGTAGTGGCAGAGTTCTAGGCTTTATATATTTGATACAAATAACTCAAATCATCACGGCTATTACTTAATCTGAAAACATCTAGAAGTAGTGTACAGAAGTCGTGAAGGATTTAGGAACCTTTTCTTGGAGGGATACGTGTCTATAATGAACCAAAACAATCACTGTGTATTTATGCACGATAGCTGATTACAGTAACAGATTTTTTTCCTTGAAGGAATGTTTGGTAATGATAAAAAATATGGTGAACTAGAGGCAAATATGACAGCTTTATGACACTTATTTAGAGAATCAATTGTGAACTAGTTTTTATATCTCCATGGCCATTAAGTTTAGTTTAGGTAGTAAGTTAGCAAAGATGACAGAAAGTTATATACCTGGATGGGTCTACTCCAAAAAATTGAATCCTCAGATCTTTGAATTACATTTCATGGAGACAAATTCATTAAAGGTGCAGAATAGTGAAACTCCACATTACAGAACCTCACTTCATCGAAGTGAAGGTACTTCCTGTTTCTCCATAGCAACTGTATTAAATGGAACGGAGATGCTAGACATGTACATGTCACTGGGTGGCTCTCAAGTAGATGTGGGCATGCAGTGGGTGTGTGCCCTCATCTACAATGTAGTGCAAGCTCAAAATTGGAATATTTAAGTTGCAGGAGGTGTGGGGGGTGCAGAGGGTGCCCACTGCAAACATGTAGGGTGGTATAATTTAGGTTTTCGGTGGTTTGGGGGTGGATATGTTGTAGGTGGAGTTTGTGTTGTTTTGTGTTATAGTACAGGGGTGTGTTGGAGGAAGTGAGGTTCGATGATGAAGAGTTTTGCTATTCTGCAAGTTTGATTAATCTGTGTCGAAATGTAATTCAACGGGTATGTTGTAGGTGTAGTTTGTGTAGTTTTGTGTTATAGTACATGGGTGTGCTCGAGGAAGTGAAGTTCGATGATGTAGAGTTTTGCTATTCTGCAAGTTTGATTAATCTGTCTCAATGAAATGAAATTCAGTGATCTAGGGATTCAATTTTTAGACATAGATCCACCTGGATATATATAACTTTATGCTCAGCGGAACATACACAGAACTTGATAAGCTTTAGGAACAGAATTTTGTTTATGAAGATTCAATTTTGTTATCCCCTGGTATTTGTTATTCACCGACACTTTTAATACTGGTACCATCAAGGAATTGCAGCTGAATGGGAGAGGGGACTATGACGTGGCATTACAGAAGAAATAAAGATTGTGTTTGTTACTTTGAAATTATTTATCAGTAGACCTGAGTCACATGGCCAGAACTGTACAGTATTAAATATGTTTTAAAGATCATTCTGCAGTGAAAAAGATGCCTGAGCATAAGAAAAAATGGTAGAATCATCTGGATCTTATATGCGACAAAAAAGAAGACAGGCTTCAAGTATAGTGTGACTGACAGCATTAACAGTTTTAAACATATGCAAGAATAATGCAGAGGCCACTATGTTTTTGTTTTATTTTGTGTAAATACAGCTGGTTTATTAATGTAATCCATAATATAAGAAATGGAGGAATCAGAAGACATGTTGCACTGCTGGAAGGAGTTTTCTATTCTTTAATCTGGTCTATGAGTTGGGTACATGTGCAATTAACTTAACAAATGCAGATAAGGTTGCCATGCCTCAATAATTGGACAGAGAGTTACCTTTATTTCTTTCTTTTAAAAAGTAGAATAATCATTGCCTGTTTTCACATGTTAAGAATGTGGTTTACCTTCATTTCATCGGAAGTAAGTTGTACGATGCACCAAAGTGGGAAAGTACAACCTCAAGATTTCAGAAATGTCGACTGCCACTGTTGTGAATTCAAATGAGCAAATGCACATTGGCATTCGTTCATTTGAATGCGGCATTCCAGGTGCAGATCTCACTATAGCGGGGATTGGGAAATGAACACTTTCCCTTACTGTAGGCAATCTCAAAGTTTGTATATTAAAATAGCAGGGGGGGTGTGGGGGGAGTGAAGATGTTTGGAGACATTCGGAAATGTCTCTTAACATTCACTGTTGTGCTACAGCTGAAAAATGGTTGAATCTGGTTTTCCAGATTACCATTTTCGACATTTTGTTTCGAGGACATGTTGAGTTTTGTGATTTAAAATTGCACAATAGTGCGATCATACAACTGCCTTTCAACAAAATGAAGGTATACCTAGGAATACACCTGAAAAATGCTGAGGTACAGTATGCTCATATGAAGAACACAAGGAATGGAGATTTTGGAAGAATGATATCCATTGCAATGATTCATAAGGATTAAGACTATTTAAAACATTGCATTGCTGTGAATTTATGGGCAGTTGTGTTGTCAATTGTTTGGTATTGACTAGTTATCATCTGAGTCAAAACATTCATAGGAGAAGCATTAGAAACATTTCAGAGTGACTGGAGAGGGTATGTCAGTTCAGTTAGCAGTACAAGAAAAGGACTGTAGTATTTATTTATTTGTTTATTTGCTTTTGTTTAACAGGAAAGTCTGACTGTGCCAAAAATACCCCCTTTTCAGCAGAGGCCCAGGGGAAAATGCTGCAACATAATGACACTAGTTACGTACAGCATATAATATACAATACACGTAGTAGCTGTGTGGTACAATTGTGATTTAGTAAACATTTAAAGTTATTGTTACTATGAGGTACAGTGGGAAAACAGAAATGATAAATAAAATTATAGAGTTATATATCATTTTAGGCATTAAAAATGTATAAGATGTTGATATTATCTATAACAGGATGTTTTAGACTGACCACTCAAAGTACTCTGTAAAAGGTGTGAACATAATAGCGGGGGGGGGGGAGTGAAATGAGCAGGAGGGATATGAAATGAAAAAGACTAACCAAGAGTTTCTAGGTGGCAGTACATTTATTTTTATGTTGGCTGCTGATGCAGAGCTTCAATAATAATATGCTTTGTAGGACCACAGCCAGGCTTCATAAAAGTCCTAGTCCAAAAGTATCCCACTGACATCCATGAATCAGAATGGGTGATATAAAATGCTCTACTCAGCTGAATAAAATAAATAAAGTTGATTTTTACCAATGTACATTACACAGGAATGAAGAGTCAATGTTTTTTTCAAGATATGCAAACTAAACACCCCAAACAAATTATCTGAAAATATTACAATATGGAAACAATAACATAAAATTAAAGGCTTCCAGCAAAAATCTGAATCAATTATGTATTGAAAGCATAAACAGGCCTGTTTATTCAACAGTGAAACAACCAAAATCTAGCATTCAGATTAGGATAAGCATACAATCATAAATTAAGTCTGCCAATTGCTTTTCTTAAACAAAAATAAATTAACAATGTCCCTAACTACAACAGAATGTTTAATGTGGAATATTGTTTTTTCTATCCACATTTGTTTTACACTTAATTTAATTTCTAGTTTTACTCTAGCTGTCAAAGTTGCAAGTGGTTTTGAAAATAAATGATGACTATAATGTGTTTTATGATGTTTTAATATCCCTTTTGATTCAGTTTATTTTTATAACTATACCCACACAATGATATCATGGTAGGTATCAGACAATGATTTCCATACAACAGCAAAGCCTTAAGGGGAAACAAAACAACTTACTTGTTTAGAAGAGCAGTGTCTTAAATTGTGGTTTCACTGCTATGTCATCATATGTGTTAATTCTCAATAAATTCAGTCCTTCATGATGTCATACAAGCATATCTCTCGAGTGTACCTCATTATGCGAAACATACCTTATTTGGGGTCTTAAAAAGTTCATGTTCCTCAAAGTTCCACATTGAAAGGGTCTGGCACACAATCTGTGGTAGGAATTTTTTAAGTAATATCCATGGAAAATAGAAATGAATCATTTTAATTCATTAAAACTTCTTTTTTATAAGTAAAACCTGTACATTTTAACCATCCTATGACCCTCCTAATTGAAGTTGTCAGTAAGCCATTAGTGTGTGTTTTTTTGCTCATTTGTTCCACATTATGAAGGCTGGTGTTCCTCATTTTGAGTATGGAAGGTTGAGAGCTGTGCATACAAGGAGTTTTTCAATCCAAGACAAATGTTGGAAAAATAATACATGTTTTTCATGAGAAATTGTATAATTTTGTATTGCTTTAAAAAGTGCAACAGTACACCTTAAATATTCCTATTTCCTGAAGTTTGGAATATACTGTGAACTTGGTCTAGTATAGAACTTTTACCTTAAGGGAGCAAGCAGGATATGAGTGCAGCAGGACAAAAATGATTTGTATGTCATACAAAATCTGCAAACTTCCATATCCACTAAGAGAGGTTAGAGAGAGATAACCACAACATAAGGCTGTGCTATGCTAGAGTAATAATAAGTCTGTCTTAAGGAAATGCATGCAGCCCTGGTTAAGCAGCAGCTTCTTATGTCAACACATATTATTCACCTGGATCAAAAACAATCTTAAGGTAGTAATTCTGTATTTAATAGCTGATCATATATAAAAATAGGATCTGTAATATGTATTTATTCAAGTGCTACAACAGCTAAGTGCTTACACCAGCTTGCTGTACATGGTTTAAAAATACTACTTATATGGTTTTATATATCTTGTATGGATTCTAGTTGACAAAGGGGTAAGCTACTCGGCTTAATCTTCAGAAGCAGATATTGTGGCACAAAACTGAGCCATCACTCAGAGACAGAATAATAATTACTTCACATTATCTCCTCAGGTGCCAATGAAGATATGCTAAACTGTCTGTGTTTTGTAAATTTCAAATCAATGGCAGTCACGGTTAGTCTGTTCTTATAGAACCCTGATATAGTGTTCTCTGCTATCTGCTCTCTTCTCCGTTAACTTGTCCCACCACACTGGCTTACTCAATGTCTGCATATAGTGTTCTCTGCTATCTGCTCTCTTCTCTGTTAACTTGTCCCACCACACTGGCTTATTCAATGTCTGCATATAGTGTTCTCTGCTATCTGCTCTCTTCTCCGTTAACTTGTCCCACCACACTGACTTATTCAATGTCTGCATATAATGTTCTCTGCTATCTGCTCTCTTCTCCGTTAACTTGTCCCACCACACTGGCTTATTCAATGTCTGCTCCTTTTTGGCTGGACCATGATTACATCATCTGTGACACTGATACTTTTATCATCACATATACTCCATTATACACAGGTACTCCTTTGTCACAGTATTTACTGACTGTAAACTTCTGATGTCACTTTTTTGTAAACTTCTTCTTATAAGTATGCATATATTTTTGCATTGTGTTTTGCACTCCCTGCTGTACAAGCTATATAACTTTAATTTAATGTTATTGTTACTTCTTTATTTGTCCCCAGGCAGATACTGCAGTTGGTCAGATATGATCAGTACTCTATTTCAGTAACTAAAAGTAAAAAAATATAAAATGTAATAAACTCACTTTTGCATCGAACGAGGACTTTACATGGCACATTGTTTGGATGTTGCTGATAATTTCATTTTGTAAATTATGCAAAGTGCCCTAGAAAATGTAGTGGCATACTAAAATGCCACGAGCATTTCAGAAGGAAAGTCAAAAATACCAGTAGTTTTTTCAGGCACTAGTCTTAAAAATGTTGGTGAAAATCTGGGCACAAAATATTCTGAATGCAAAAAGTCATACTGATGCACAGAAAAATGCTGTTGACATTCTTAAAGACTTCAACATTGCTGCATATATATATATATATATATATATATATATATATATATATATATATATATATATATATATATATATATATATATATATATATATATATATATATATATATGTGTGTGTGTGGTTCTCCCCTGAAAATAGGCCTCAGCTCTAGTAGGATTAACCTGATCAACAGAAGTCAATAAGTAAGAAATTAAATAAAACATTTTTGCAGAATCTGAGAAGCATCAAAACCTGAGAATATTAATGATGAAATGTAATCATTAATTAAGTAAATCTGGTGGTATACAGGAATAAAGCCTTGACTATGACTCAAGTGGCCTGGGTCTGGCTAACAGCAACTGATGGTGCTGGAAGGGAAGAACGGCAGCACCTGTCCTGGTAGAGTTGGACTTAGAGAGGTGGTTTCCAGCTGACTAAACCTGCCCCTCGTATGTTGTGAGATGAAGATCTCACAAAGCACCAAAAACAGGAGATGGTCCGGAAGGGATGTGCACTGTGACTGCTCTAGCCAGCCATGGTAGCTCTTCTCCAGATATGTGAGGGAACAGGCATATGTGGATGTTGTGGGAGCCAATTCTATTTTTCGATGCACTCCAATATTTTCTAGATCACAAAATATGATGGAGAATGAGATTCAGAGGTTAGAATGAACAAAGGTGATATGATAGAGTATAAAAGAGGTATGTTATAATTTTTTTCCATAAAACATGCAAATAAAATCTGGTCCAGTTGTACAGAGGAAGAGCATTGGTCTGTAACTCTGGTAACCTGCATTTTATAGTAGGTTCAGGTCTTTGGGGGGTTGGAAAGGAGGAATAGGATGAGGTGACAATCTATTCCATGAGGAGGGCTTGGAGAAACTCATTGCCTTTGTATCCTCTGGTGGCTGCCAGAGACTGCACATGTCATTACCTCAGATTACAGGGGGTACATCATTGTAGTAGCTGTTCTCACTATTAGGAATTTTGATTGGCTGCCATCTGTATGATGTGTCCCATCTCCATGTATTTAGTTCCCACCTCTATGTCTTGACAACCTATCATATCCTTTACTTTCTGGGGATGTGGGGAAAGGTTATATATGGAAGCACTCTATAAGGAACTATTACAAGATACAGATTTGAGAAGACATGGGGGCTAGGTGGAACAGCCAGAATCATCACGGTGGGTAGGGACGGGAAATAGAAATGAAAAAAAAAGGAAAATAAAACAAATAAGTAAAGAAACACCAAAGGTGTTTTTGTTCAAAATGTTTTCAAATAACACTGTTTTCAGGCAGTTCTCATTGCCTTCTGTTGTGTAAGCCACAGACATAAGAAAATACGAAGAAAGTATCAAGCCTTATCATAACAAAGTATTTTCCAAACATCTTCACATGCTGCTGTAGAATGGAAGACATGAACAATATTTGGTCGGTTTCACCAAATATGTTATTGTATTTAGTAGTCACTTTGTAATAAATTGTTGTAATTTTCTTTTTGTTTGACTTGCCCAATAGAAACAACAAACAATGTTGTAAACTTTGAAATATATTTCATTTTATTTCAAGAAACAGCTGTTAAAATATAAAATAATCTGACAGTGTAAAACTGTCTAAAACTGTGTCCCCTTAGAGTCAGCTAGTAAACTTCATTTTCCCAAATGACTTCACATCAAATGCACACAGTTATCATGAGAAGATCATGAATTGCCCAGTTCAATGGTGTACAGAGATAAAGTCCCGAGTAGTACCTGGGTCAGCTGTGTTCAGCAAAATAGAAACTGGCAAAACCATGCAGGAGAGAACAGAAATGTGTGGCTGTGGGAGGAGCATAACACTTTGATTCAATGCACTGATGACACCTACAGAAACATAAGTATATTGTTCGCAGGATAAGCCTAGCGGACACTGCCCAGCTGAGTACTGCTCAGAAAGAGGGATGGCATATGTAGTGTTGCATGTGGTCTCTGGCGAGCAGCAGTAGTTGAACTTATGGAAGCGGCCAAAGGGTGGGGGTTACAGCCTTATTTCAAAAACTCCATTCTTCCTCATAGATGACAGCATTGTTTGCATTATACGTGTCTCTTGATCTCAGGAATAAATAGGTTATAAGGTGTTAATTCAGAGGGAATAGACAGACTAAATGAGCTGCCAGAAGGGGAGTATGTTCACAGGCTGATCAGGAAGAAAACAGAATCATGAATGGTCAGTTGACCAAAATTACTCTACAGCAGAACCTCTCTGGGCTACCTGCAGGTATCCTGTAATTTAATTATTCTTACTCAGAAATCTAACCACTTTGGAGGCAGGTATAATGCCTATTCAGGAAGATATCTAACAGATACAGTTTCTTTCTTTTAATATCTTTTTTGAATTATCACTGAAGACTTAGTCAAACATACATTTGTATAAAAGAAAACAAACCATGTTAACATGTTCACGGTTACAAGCATTGCACATCACATACATGCTTTTATACAATTATCAATCCAACATTACATACATTTCTTAATTCCTGCCCTCCCATAAACTTCACCCCTCCTCCAAAATATTCTGTATTGTTCCCATAATTTCCATTTTTCTATGTAATTTGCTCCTACCCTTTGCTAAAGATCCCACTTCCAATTCTTTTATCTCTGTTACAATATCCACTACTTCAAGTACAGTTGATTTAGACTTTGATTTCCATTTCCTAGTAATTGTTTTTTGGCAGCCACCAGAATTAAACAAGACCTTACCATATCTAGACAATTCAGATACTATATCACAGCTCAAAACAATCCTTAGTTACACCCATTTGCTCACCCAACATATTCTGACAGAGTACTATGTAGGGAATTTTTAAAGTCTGCCAACTCATTGCACTCCCAAAACATATGCTCCAAGTTACCTCTTTCATCTTTATCACACCTCCAACATTTACCATCCACATAAGGAAAAACTCTTTGGAGTTTGCTTGGAGTATAAAAAAGTACATTTGTAAACACTTTCAAGCAAAAATCATAAATCTTCTCGACTTTGTTGCATATTTAGGGGCAATGCATATGTCTTCCCATTGTTTCTAATCCTCTGATTGATTCCTATAGTTATCGTGCAATATTTTGCATGTCCTACTACTTATCCCTTTTTAACAGCAGTTTATGTTCTAGATTCACCTAAAACTCTACCAGAGCAGGTTTTTTACTTGGGATTCCCCTATTCCTTTCTCTTTGCCTATACTGTGATAACAGATGCAAGTTTTAGTTCAATATACATTTGATATTGTTTATTACATAAAACACTTAAATAAGTCCGTTTACCTCAAAAAATGGTAAATTCTATATACTAAACACTCTAAAAGGACTAAACCATAATAAAGAAAAAGGATTATGCCCACAACTCTTCATTAAATCAAAATTATTTTTAGCTCTCATCAATATTTGCTTATAATATATTCTGCATTTATTTTGTACAAATATATGAGTGTCAAGCATATAGCTAATGTCTTTCTCAAGATAAAAAAGAGACTGAAAGCTAAATAACTTTTGAATGGAACATTTGTTAAAATTTCAGAGACATGTTCCTGCTACATTCTAAAGCCAGAATGTATTATTAATCTCAAATAAGTCACCAAAATTAATGTAGGAACAATGTAACAATTTGCATTCAGTTTATGGGTTTCATGGTTCTGAAATGCTGCATTCACAAGTGACTGGTATTTTGAATTTTGCCTTTACACAAGGAATTTATATCACTGAAATACTGCATTCAAATATGATAGGCATTTTTTTACTTTGCATTTACACAGTGAACTCTTAAAGGATTGATAATTTAGGTATAGCATTGTTCACTCCTAGTTCAGTGTCCAGTAACCACATAACATTCTGTTTTCTTTCTCATAATTGTAAGCCTAGCAAATAATGTTTTTAATATTTATCTACTGCCAATCATTAGCGGACCGGAGTTCCGCTGTGGCGACCCCTAACCGGGAAAAGCCAAAAGATACAACAACATTGCTTACTTCTGTACATTCTCTGATTCATGCTATTACTGCACAACTGATGCAACTACTTTTGTTTCATAACCCCAATCAGCTAGTTTACAGATACTGTTTTTCAATTGCTTCCCGCTAGGTGCTGGATCAGTGAAAGATATGGTATATATATATATATATATATATATATATATATATATATATATATATATGTATATATGTGTGTGTGTGTGTATACACACACACACACACACACACATATATATATATATATATATATATATATATATATATATATGTGTGTGTGTGTGTGTATTAATAACTAATTTTGCTTATAGGATATTTGCATGGTAAAGATTATTTTGTGTGACAGTAAGTTTTCCCTTTGGAATTGTTTATGGAGTGTTCCTGTTTAGAGCCCCACAGCAAATGTGTTTTGTCCAGCTGGGACTTCCTGGTTAAAATCTATAAAATCAATCTGGAAACATTTTGATACAGGTGGATTCAGCAATAAAGAGTATCTCTACATATTGAGTCAATACCTTCTGTCCTTTTAAAACTCTTGGGTAGAAAATTAATACTGCTGAATCTGTCTGACATTTAAGACTGTGTGAAGGAGATATCTAGCAAGGAACCTTATACTGGACACTTATATGGCCTAAATTATGATGGCTTTGTTCTATTCCTAGGTGTTAGACATTGATAAAAGTAATTTAACTTTATTAATTAACATAAGTAATTCTTAGAGATTTTTATTAAGTTCAGAATCACCCTATGTTGCTCAGCCCCATCAGTGAAGAGACAAGTGGGGACCATGGCCTTAGAAACAGATGATTCAGGCCAAGTGCCTTAGTAACCATTAAGCAAATTTTCACTGACTACTCTGACCTTAGACTCTTATAGCAAGACAGAGAATTGATTAAGTTTTAAAAACCTTAGTTAGAGGAATGTATATTATGGGCATGTATGATGCTTTTCATGTTTCTGACTAAGCAGTGATTTTTCTATAAAGCAACAGACTCATCAGTCACCTAAGAAACCAGTGTGGAGACTGGAACCACATCTGTTATGGTCACCACTAAGAATTTATTTCTACTGCTCCTTCATCTTTATATTTATTTAGCTACTTTAATAAAATGGAAATTGTTTAAGATACAGGCTAAAGCTACTGTTAAAGTTAGTAAGAAGGAACAACGAAATGGCTGCACAAATCTCCAAACTGATACCATAAGTAGGAAAAAAAATCAGAGATAATTAATACTCATCTTTTTTCATAGCTATACCAGAGTTTATTATAGAAAGCTGCAAAGCTACAGTGCACGTTCATAAAAAATGAACTTTTAGCAAAATGTTCCCTTTATCAGACAAAACAGCCCAAGTTAACAATTAAATAACATTGAAAAGCAACCTTACTCAATGAATATTTGAATATGCAAATGACAATATCTCTTTTGATACCTTGAAGGTATATATTGAAAAAAAATAGTTACGATAAAAATGATACCCCACATATTAGTGCATAAAATCTCACACACAAACATTAAAAGACAATGCATGAAATAATAGTTTATGGCAACATTCATTTAACAGAAATTTTATGCCACGGTGGTGCAGCGGTTAGCGTTGTCGCCTCACAGCAAGAGGTTCTCCGGTTCGATTCTCTTTTGTGCGGAGTCTGCATATCCTCCCTGTGGTCACGTGGGTTTTCTCCGGGTGCTCCAGTTTCCTCCCACATCCCAAAGACATGCTGTAGGTGGATTGAACACTCTAAATTGACCCTAGTTCGTGCGTGTGTGTGCCTTCCATGGAAGGTTGGGTGCCGGGCTGGCAACTCGACACTGTAAAACTCCACTGCCAATCATGAGCGGACATGTGATCCGCTGTGGCAACCCCTAACCGGGAAAAGCCAGAAGGAGAAGAAATGTGGTTTAGAAAAAACTTCTCTTTTAAGCACAAATTACCCAGTTCCCTCAGTCTAATCTGACGGGTCTATATTACAACAGGAGTTCGAACGTTGTAATATTGAACCCAAACGTTCGAAATACGAAAATAGCGAAGCCACGGCACACAAATCTTTTTCCCAGGGAAAAAAAAAATCAGTGGGCCTTTTTCGGGGTGTTGCTATTTCCTCCACTGTGGTGCAATCTCGGAGTTGGTATATATATATATATATATATATATATATATATATATATATATATATATATATATATATATATATATATATATATATATATATATATATATATATATATATATATAAGTAAGGGGGATGGGGACACAGCCCCCCACATTGGGGGGTGGGGGGAGATGCCCCCTACTTCAGTTTAAGTTTAAAGTGTATTTTTTTTTGTCATGGAACAGCAATTTTTTTTTACCCAGGAAAAAAAAATCGCTGTTCTGTGTTTTCGTCATAACTGGATTTCGAACTTTACAGTTCGATATTGCAACGTTCGAACTCCTGTGAGTTTGACATTGTAATATAGACCCTAATCTGACACTTAAAATCCTGTAACAGATGTAAGAGGCTATAGTCTCTCAAGAAACAAGAAACAATTGCAGCTTTACAATCTGCACTGGCATAATGATTGAATAATGCATTGGTTTCTGTATTAAATTTTGTTTTAACCATTATAAAATAGAGGGTATGAAACATTTATCTAGCCTGTGCCAGATAATCAAGATGTGTTGTGGACTTCAGCATGTTGTCCTGACTGCGTATGCCACAAATACATGACTACATTATTTAGTGGCACTGCAGAAGTTACCACTGTTCAGTCCAAGAGATCTTGGCATTCAGAGTGCATAACGAGACAGTTACAGCACAGTGATATATAACCTTCATTCTCCTCGGAGTAATGCACAGCACTGCTGCTGCATGGTATTTTCCTCTCTTCCTCAGTGCTCATTGCCTAGAATGGCCCCTTACCACCTCTTGTTTGGCAGCATACATGCCAATTCCCCCTAAGGTACCCACTTCTTTAGGACATCTGTGTTGTAATGTTAATTGTCTAAAGTTCTGATGCCCTTAAACATTATATATGTAGTAATGTTCGTTGTCTAAGGTCTCTCCTGCAATACCCATAGGAGTACCTCCCCTACATGCATCAGTATAGTACCACTTACTATTGAGAGACGCTGTCCATGCCTCTGGAGTGTTATTGTCACTATGCTAGCTCAGTCTGGCATGTCACACCTAAGCATGGTGCACCAGAATAACTTTATACACATGTTTTATGACACTGTTTAGCATCTTGTCTGCATGCCACTGTGTTGTCTTAGTATTGCATGTTTGGCGCAATCTATTTCACTTATGCTGTGCTGCTGAAGGGGAGCAATGTTTTGTAGGTGCAAAAGAAGGAGTGCCAGCATGCCCATTGCATCCTGCTGTGATCACAGGGAAAAAACTGCATGCTAAAGAAATAAGGAATGCAGCCAGTCTTCCACAGAGTACCCACAACAGTATACTGTATATTCCCAGAGAGAAGATGGCATTCTCCATTTGGAGCCATAGCACCATACTGTTCACTGAAGAAATACAGAATTTAACCTGGGAACACTCTTGGGCCAAAACTTCATGCTGCACACTAAACAAATATGGGATGCAGCCACTCTCATGGAGGGGGCTGCTGTCAGGTTGGTGACACAGTGCCATGCTCTGTTCTCAAGAAATATAAGATGTAGCCAGTCTCCATACCTTCCAACCCCCTCCTTGCATGAAATAAGCACAAGTTATGTATGGCACAGTGAAAGAGTCATTGGACCTCCCTGTCCTTTGTCTGTTCCATGTATTTCTGTTTAAGTGACATTTACAAATCACATTATTACATTGTTTCATCACTATAGGAATTCCATGGCAGAGTTCAGCATAAAAGAGTTATACTAATCTGTACCATGCAACAAATGTTTAGGAATCTCAACCATGCCCATTATTTTCACAGAATAACCTCAGTTTATGGGTTAACTTACCAGAACACTGAGTTTGATTCCTATCATATAGACAGTGAAACTCTTAAAAAGTCACAAGACCAATGCAAGGGTCTCAAACTGCTCATTAAAACAGGTGAGAATGCCTGATGGACATCTTACCTCTAGAAAGTTAAGATAATGAAAGAAATGAGTAGATACCAGGACTCATTTTATGTTTGATTGCATTAAGTATTACTCAGTGTTAGTTCACTGATTTCAGCTGATGTTCTATTATTTCAGTTTATTAATATGCAGAGATCAGCTTCCCTTCTTTGTGTAATATATGAAAACTGCAGTCTAAGTAAAGTGGCCGATATTATGCCATTTTTTAGAGTATAAACACATTTGTCTGGTATGATTTGCTAGATCCAGTTTTACTTTATGTTCAGTGATTTGAGAGTACAGTGTACAGCTATGACCAGTATGTATTCTACTGGACGATTTTCTGCAGTGGCTACACCAACATTTGTCAGTAGATTAAGTTATCAGGTATAACTTAACTGCAGTCTGCACAGCCATTTCCAGTATGATTAAAAGAGGGTTCTCTGCAGACATGCACAAGTTCTGTAGTGGTTTTAGGGAAGTGCTGTCCTAGTCTCATAATGTTACACTTACAACCTGAGACACAAATGGTTCACTAACTAGTTCAACATCAAATAAACTCATAAAATCGTCTAAGGCCAGCTTCGAGAAAAAAATTGCACAGGACACTAAGGATAATCACAAGGCTTTCTTTAGTTATGTTAGGAATCTGGGTGGGAATTCCCAGATATGCTCAGAATTAGTCCAAAATGACAAAAAATACACCGAACCCACAGACATTGCCAACATCCTAGCTGACAGGTTCAGAGCAAACTTCTCCCCCCCCCACCAAAAGGGCAAATATCTATCCCAGCAGAGTGCTGCCCCCCTGACATCTCAGATGCTCAGGTAAGAGCCGCCCTCTCCAAAGCAAAAAACACAGCATCAATGGGACCAGACGGTGTCCCGGGCTGCGTCCTACATGAACTCCAAGAAGAGCTAAACCCAAACATAAAACTACTGTTCAATCTCAGCTTTACTACAGGATATGTACCCAAAGAGTGGCGTACAGCAACAGTGATCCCTCTCCACAAAGGTGGTGCCTCAACGGATCCTGGAAACTATCACCCCCATAAGCCTGACTAGCTTGGTCTGCAAAGCTATGGAAAAGATCATCGTGGACCTCATAAATAAAGATATTGGGGACCTACAGACACTGGATCTTACCCAGTTCAGCTTTGTTAAGGGCAGATCCTGCCTCCTAAACCTGGTTGATTTCTTTGAAACAGTCAACAAGGCCATTGACGAGGGGAAGGTGGTCCACACAGCCTACCTGGACCTCGCAAAAGCCTTCGATACAATACCCCACTCGGGCATTATAGATAAGCTCACCAGCTTAAATATAAACCCCTATGTCACTAGATGGGTTGCAAACTGGCTCAAGGACAGAACCCACATGGTTAGAATTGCTGGAGCCATGTCAGACTCCAAACCAGTTACAAGTGGCGTCCCACAAGGCTAAGTCCTGGGACCTCTCTTGTTCGGTATATATTTCTCGGAGGTACAGGCCAACACAGAAGGACTGTGGCTGACCAGATGACTGCAAACTGGGCGCCATAAT
The DNA here is from genome assembly GCF_019279795.1 of Protopterus annectens. Classification (NCBI taxonomy): domain Eukaryota; kingdom Metazoa; phylum Chordata; order Ceratodontiformes; family Protopteridae; genus Protopterus; species Protopterus annectens. Next base: position 357,290,995 of record NC_056748.1, read on the forward strand.
TGACTCTCCAGCCAACACAAGCATCCTCCAAAAGGGCCTCATAGAAACAGACAACTGGTGCCAGATCAAGCTAAACGCCAAAAAATGTATAGTCATCCCCTTTGGCAAAAACAAAGTGCCCACAAATTACCACATAGGTGGTAATCCATTAAGTACAGAAGACGTAATTAGGGACCTGGGGACCCAAGTTGATAGCAATCTCTCATTTGACAACCACGTGGCCAAAGTGGTTAGAAGAACATTTTATATAGCCCACCTAATCATGAAGGGATTCACATCTAGATCAGGGGAGATCATCATGCCTCTTTACTCATCCCTCATCTGGCCCATAATTGAGTACAATGCCCCTTTTGGGATGTACCTTACCAGACACCTGCAGCAACTGGAAAGACCCCAAAAGTACCTCACCAAGAGGATCAAAGGGCTTAAACAGATGCCATATGCTGCCCGGTTAAAGAAACTCCAGCTCTACTCAGTGGCATATCGCCTGCTCAGAGGCGATCTGTGCCTGACGTATAAAGCCATGTCCAACCCGGAATTAATGGACATGCTGCACCTCAGAAAATCCAAATCCCATCGAGGTACACGCTCGAGAGACTTGAACCTCAGCACTGAAATAAATAGGACATGCTGGAGGGATAGATTAATAACCCAAAAGCTCCCTTCACTCTAGAATAAAATCCCAGTCCAGGTTAGGCAGAGTCCCTCACTGACTCTCTTCAAGAGGAATCTTGATGAGTGGATGGGAGATCGTAGGTTTACCCCGGGTATCACTTCTGTGTCACTGTTAGACAGAGGCACAGTATACTAACCTCGAAAAAGGGCATAGCAAAATTAATTTAAAATGGGAGGCAAAAGCCAAACACACTTTGGCTAGGCTTATAAATGCCCTAGGGCAGATAGCCTAGTATGAACTTATGAACCTATGAAATGATATGACATTTGCCTTGCCTTACTCGTTACGTTACCACTGTTTCCTCCGTACAGCTGGGTATCTGATTATCACTATTTTATAATAAAGCAGTACAGCATGCGGTATTATAACATTGTCACAACTAAATCTGTATCATTTAAGATAACAAAGTTATCTCAAGTTTTACATGTTGTTTAGCTCTTAATTTTAATGCACATTTTACTGTGAGTGCTAACTTCTTTCAAACAATATTCTTTACAATCATGGAACCATCTTTACTGAACAAAGTTGGGTATATGAATGTAATCCTAAGGATTATGTTGTTAATCAAAGAAAAATAAATAAATACATAAAAAGCATGAGTATTAATAATAATAATGTTTTTCTTTTGATATTCGAAAAATGAGATAAACTAGAACATTTATTGACCAGTATGGTTATGAAGAGAAGACCACAGCTACAAGTGATCCATCATGGAGATATTTAGGCAACATACCCTTATCAGTTAGCAAAAACTCTTTATATGGGTTCTAATTTAAGTGCACTCATTGCATGTAAGAGAGAACTATAAGAGTGATGATTTGCATTTTCTTTAAAGTAGACATTTTGCAGAAAGTTATTTATCAGTATGTAGCTTTATAAACAATGGCTTTAAAATGCTCATGTTGTCATGAGAAATTTTCAAACATAGCAATAGGTGTATGCATTACAACATTATCAGTCCATATGCATCCTGATATAGCAAACATATTTTACTGTAAAAGTTTTTATTAGCCTAACATGTTACCTTCAGACATTTGTCTTTCTTTGCAAGTTGCGTGTTTAGATGAAGGCAGCATTTTTGTGTCTACTCCTGAATGATTCTTCAGTACTTACATTTCCCTAATATTGTCTATGACTGCATTTGTTTGTTTGTTTGTTTCTAGGCAGGTTCCCCTGTGTTAGGTATTGCTTACCAAAAAAAAAAGCATACAAATATATATATATATATATATATATGTGGTTTACTATCAAAATGTCGCCGTGCAATTGAACGGCTATGAAGTATTCGAACAACATATGTTCGAACACTTCATATTTCGGCAGGTTATGTGAGCGAACGTTATCATTGCGAATGGACTGTCCATTCGCAATTATAGCATTCGCTCATGTAAGGGGATCGCGGTACAGTGCGGTTAGGGAAATACATCCCTTTCCTAACTGTAATGCGATCTCGGAGTTGGAATATTAAGTTGGGGTGGTGTGGGGGGCACAGCCCCCACAGGGGGGTGCAGGGGGACTTACACCCTGCATAGATGTGAGTTTAGGCTCGTTAGGTAGGGAGTTAAGGGAAGGGTGGGAGTGCTGTTAATTGTCGAAAATGTCGCATGCGACATTTTCGACAATTAACAGCTGTTTTCGACATTAGGGACATACGGAAATGTTCATTTCCGATGTTAGAATTCGAACATTCATACACTTTTTTTTTTTAATTTTTGATTTTTTGATAGTAAACCTATATATATATATATATATATATATATGTGTGTGTGTGTGTGTGTGTGTGTGTGTGTGTGTGTGTGTCCTGTTGTTTATCAACACTAAACAGCAAGGAAGCACATTTAACATAGAAGCATATGATACAGCAAAGAACTCTTGAGCCCTCCCATTATACACATATCCACATATGATTTGTAAGAGGATGAGTTTTAGGTAAACAGCAGTTTGCTTCCTCAAGGTTTACATGTTGTTTGGCTCTTACTTTCAATACACACTTTACTGTGAGTGCTGACTTCTTTCAAACAATATTCTTTACAATCATGGAACCATCTTTACTGAACAAAGTTGGATATATAAATGCAATGCTAAGGATTATGTTTTTAATCAAAGAAAAATAAATAAATGCATAAAAAGCATGAGTATTAATAATAATATGTTTTTCTTTTGATATTAGAAAAATGAGATAAACTAGAAAATTTATTGACCAATATGAATGAATATGGTCTTAGACCAGTACATTTTTTAGTTTACCTTCCATGTTTGGCAACTGTAAATCAAAACATGTAGAGCAGATGTAGAATTAAAAACCTCGCAAAAAAAGAAATAAGAATAGTTCCAAGAAGACTGAGATCATAATGTCATGCTAAAAAAATAATGAAGCTCATTAATGCATTCATTCATTTATGTTCATTTTGCTCAGAGACACATTAGCCATTATATAAATAATCCTTTAACTGTGGTCACGTCTTGGTTGGGATGCAGGCTTTAATGACAGTTGTGATCTTAATAAGTTAATCAATCCAGAAGGCAGAGCTGCACTAATCCTTGTTAATTCTAAAGCTTAACATTCCTTTGGCTTTTTGCTGCTTTAAAACACCTAGCAGTCTTTTAGCAATTACCAGCACAGCTTGTACAGAAGAAGGATTTAAAGTGCAGGAGACTGTCTTCAGACTATGTGAAAATACTTAAAGGTGCAAAGCATGCTTTCCCAGTTATTTTATGCTGTTTCTCAAAGTTGACTGAGCTATACTGACCAAAGTGTGCAGTAAAACTTGTACAGACTAAAACAGGACAACTGCAATGGAAAGTACTAACTCAAATCAGTCTTTATTGACTTCTTCTCTGTCCAGGGAATGTAAGATGATTTCAACCACTAAAAAGATAGACATTAACTCTGTTCAAATGTTTCGGTACAAGAGTCATTCTCATCGGATGTTTGTAAGGAGAAGATCAAACAGTACAGGTGTCTGCACGTTGCCAAGCATCCCTGAATATCCAGGCTTCCAGGACATAAAGGTCTGTAGCTGTCCTTAAACTCATAAAGTTACATATTGCATTTTGTAGATTGCAAACTAATGTAGCTAAAATGCACCCTGTATTATTGTTTCCTAAGGTAGACAGTGCATGTAAATGTGGATGGAAATAAATATGATGTTTAAATCTACTAGACAATAGGCAACGTGTGATACAAGTATAGAAAGTGTTTATTTGGGAAAATAAATGATTTCATATTGAAGGATGAGTACTGGGTAACTGCTTAGGATGTCATTACCACTATATCACATTTTTACAGCACATTTTTAAATGTTTGTACTGTGCCAAACAGACAAGAAATGCTGCACATGTAGAATTTATATAGCAAATTCTGAATTATCAGCAACATTAACAGAGCATTAATAGAACAATAAACTTCAGTTTACCCTGGATTTACTGGCTATAGTTGTAAACAATTTGTTAATCTGTAGTATTACTGCTGTTTACTGCATGGTGAGAAAATAAGGAACTATACATTTAGTATGAGGATTGGGGCTTCACTTCAGGTCATGCAGTGTGATAGGATATAAAAATAACCTTTCCTCCTGCTGAATCTGCATCTAGTTTTACAATTTTGCCCAAATGTCTAATTTATAGCAGCTTAAACTAAATATGTTATACAAACTCTAAAATAAAACATCACTATGATGCTATAATGTGGACCATACGTGTTCCCATTATGTAGCATTGGCTCACAGGATAGCAATCCAAACTGTTGCATAAAAGATGGAGCACCATCCCATAAATACACTGAAGGTCAACAATATTAGCTTATTATAAAATTCTGACCATATTTTTGCAGTCAGATTTCACTGTTGCGTAATGCTTTAGTCATAGGTTCATAGGTAGGTACGAGGCTATCTGCCCCTAGGGCATTTATAAGCCTAGCCAGAATGTGTCAGCTTTCGCCGCCCCATTGATTAATTAACTGAGCCTCTGTCAGGAAGAGCCAATGAAGTGATCCCAGGGGTGTATTTTCTGTTACCCATCCACTCTTCAAGGTTTCTCTTGAAGAGCGTTGGTGAGGGACTCTGCCTAATGTAGTTAGGAATGTTGTTCCAAAGCATGAAAGTCTCTGTGATAGGAATCTATCCCTCCAGCATGTTCTATTTATTGTTGTGGTGAGGTTTAGCTCACTAGAGCGAGTGGCTCGCAGTGACTTGGATTTCTTTAGGTGGAGCATGTCTATCAATTCTGAGTTGGACATGGCTTTGTAAATCAGGCAGAGATCACCTCTGTGTAAGCTATATGCCACTGAGTACAGCCGGAGTTTTTCCAGTTGGGCTGCATAGGACATATGTTTGAGGCCAGTAATCCTCTTGGTGAGGTACTTTTGTGGTCTTTCCAGCTGTTGGTGGTGTCTTGTGAGGTACATCCCAAATGGGGCATTGTACTCTATGATGGGTCTGATGAGTGATGAGTAGAGAGGCACTATAACCTCTTTATTTCTAGATGCAAACCCTTTAATAATTAGATGGTCTACATAGAAGGATTTCCTAACTACTTTGGCAATATGATTGTCAAAGGAGAGATTACTATCTACCTGGGTCCCCAGATCTCTTATTACCTCTTCTATATTAAGGGGGCTGCCACCTATGTGGTAATTCATAGGTGTTTTGTTTTTACCAAATGGGATGACTATGCATTTTTTGGCATTTAGCTTGAGGCCATGACTTTGACACCACATGGCGGTCTCAGTAAGGCCCTTTTGGAGAATGTCCGTGTCAGCCGGAGAGTCAATTATGGCTCTCAGTTTGCAGTCATTGGCGAACTTGGTTAGCCATAGTCCTCCTGTGTTTGCCTGTACTTCTGAGAAGTATATGCCGAACAGTGGGGGTCCCAGGACTGAGCCTTGTGGGACACCACTTGTGACTGGTTTAGAGTAGAACCTGGACCCCACTATTCTTACTGTGTGAGTTCTGTCTGTAAGACAGTTGGCAACTCATCTTGTGACGTAGGGGTCTATGTTCAGGCTGGTGAGTTTTTCTATAATTCCCGAGTGGAGAATGATGTCAAAAATCTTGGTGAGGTCAAGGTAGGCTGTGTGAACCACCTTCCCCTCATCTATGGCCTTGGTGACTGTCTCGAAGAAGTCAACCAGGTTTAGTAGGCATGATCTGCCCTTAACAAAGCCGAACTGGGTCAGGTCAAGTGTTTGGAGGTTCCCAATGTCTTTGTTAATGAGTTCCATGATGATGCTCTCCATAGCCTTGCAGACCAGGCTAGTTAGGCTTATGGGGCGATAGTTACCAGGGTCAGTTGTGGCCCCTCCTTTGTGGCACAGAATAACCTTTTGGGGGTGAGAGGGGGGTAAAGTTTGCACTGAATCTATCTGCCAGGATGTTAGCAATATCAGTAGGTTCAGTATATTTTGTGCTATTTTATTTATTTATCAGTGAGTAGGAGACTTGATATCATCATGTTTCACCAAAAACTTAAAATATTTGAAATAGCTGTCATATAAAACTGGGAATGATACCATCGACTGACTCTGGAGTCAACATAAAAGATAATCGACACTGAATGTATAAAGAAATTCCATAAGCGTAAGAAAAGGGAACATTTATCTCTTTTACTGCTGCTGCAACAAGACTATATCCTCTAAATTTCCTTGGAATATGGTATGCATGATTTTACACAGACGTAATCTTGACAATAAGAGAGAAGTAATATTTAAACAATTGCAAAGACTATTGTACATGAACAGTTATGTGGTAATTAGGGATGTGACACTTGCCATTATATTTTCTTTAAACCCCGGAAAACTTGGCTGATGATAAGATGTAAGAGAGATGGGTAGGGTATATAGAAGTAAATTCAACTACATATGGCTTCTAAGGGGATGTTTCTGTTTATATATTCAGGGTAGGTTTCAAGAAATTTCAATTTATTCCAGTTGTTCTATCAAGTGGCTTTGATTATGTAAAGCTGTAACTCCCCCTGATGTTGTTTGATCCCAGACTAGGTTTTACTTAGTAAAGTAATGCACAGAGGAGCATGGAGGGCTCCCTACCTGGGTCACTCAGTTTCTTTGTTTCAGTCTTGTATGATGGAATGAGTGTATTTTGTAAGCTAAGCAGTAAGGCTCACTGAAACGTTATTCCATTCTTATAAAATGACCCATCACATTCGTCCCTGAAAATGCTAAGAATTGTTTTATTTATTTTTTTGCCATTTGTTAGATTAGAATTATTATTATTATTATTATTAATTATTAGATTAGAATTAGAACTGAAATCTTAAAAAATGAAATACATACAAAACTGTTTATTCATTCAACTAAATATACATCCTTAAAACTAATGTATCAGTATTTTAAGCAAATAAATAAAAAATAAAAACTTCATTCTGAACATAGTTCAAGAAAATACTTAAAATGTTTCACTTCTTTTATTTAAGGAGTATCTTTACACACTGAGATGGCATTTTCAGTTGGGACTGAAAAATTTTACAATCTGCAGTCTAGGAAACTTCAATACAAGGTAACGCCGTATGTGTTACACCAAATCTTGTTTGGCAGCACCTCACAGAAGGTTATGCTTACTTAAGAAAGGAGGTAGCCACTATCCAGTTGTCCTGCAAGCATAGAGCATAACTTTGATGACTGGATTCAGAACAGAAGTATCTAATGGTCATGGTATTGTTTTTATTAGTTACACTGAGATGCATGAGGAACTTGTAGGAGGTTGAATGGGAGTTAAATGGGTGGTAATGCATGTAATAAAATGCTGAGGAAGTCTACATTGACTGAATAGGTTCTGACAATGACATAATTTAAAGAAATTGTGTTAGTAAAAGGAAGAAGGAAACTGTGTCAGTAAGTTCGCTGAATATATATAAATTAAATAAGTGAATATTCCTTCTGGAGTGGTTCAGTTCCTGCAAGCACCAAAACAGACGTCATGCTAAGCTCATCAGTGTTCAATTGAAGTTCCAAGTTTGGTCATATGATGGATGAATTTCCAGCTCTAAAGAAGTATGAACTAAGCTGGCTTGGATAAAAAAATATACATATCGAGGCAACTAACATAAAAGCATTTTATGTGTACAACCTTTCTGACAGATTCAAATGACAAAACTAGAATAATATTCCCTTCATGACAATGATTTGGAAAATGCAGTCTCTCAGTTTGCTTTGCTATAGCCTAAAATATAACTACTGCACAATAAAAAAAGAGGGAGAGACAAAGATGCACACCATTCAAAATAAATTTCTTACCCACATTAGACTTGTGATGTGAAATATTTAGTAACTTACCTCAAGCTCTTCCAGCCTCAGAATTTTGTACCTCCCTCACTACTCATAGATGTTGCTTGCTGTATTTCGTAGCACAAAAGGAAAAAAAAAACATAAGTTATAAAAGAGTGTGAAACTCCTTATTCCTGATGTAGATTGCTTAAACATTCACCATGAAATCTCTAGTGGTGCATTCAGTAAAGCTATTATTACATCTTAAAGTGCCTCTTTTAGGGGGAAACCAGGGCCACTAATCACAATGAGTATTATGCCTGTGTGTGTACAATATGTATCTGGAGACTGAGGGAATCAAACCTTGATCATGGGTTGAAATTTGTTCCAGACATACATTATAATGCATGATATAGAAATGCATTCTCTGCGAGGTGATTTGCTGGTACCCACTAAGGGCAGGGGTGTAGCCAGAGAATATAATTTCATACTCATATGCTCTTATTGCTGCCCTCCAACCCACCTACCACTTAAAAAATTGAAACATTCCCCATCACTTAAATGTTTGCATCACTTTCCCTTTAAAGCTATTAATTAGATATTTTTTCAATCTATGCAACTGTTATTGGAGGCATTAATTAAGACTGTTGTGGACATAATATGGTCCCAAAATGTATAGAAAATTGTATTCAGTAGAGTGCAAAGAGTATGCCTAGCTACACCTTTGAATAAGGGGGGAGACTGTGTTCTGTTAAGAGTAGAACCCCTTGATTAAGTTAATTTGTAAGCCTTTGGTATTGCAAACTGACACCTAATTAATGTAATGGGTTTATAAATAATTTTTATTATATGTTTTGAAACCGATTGGCAACTCTCTGTACTTCTTGCACCTCACATAGCTTTGACGTGAGACAGAAAACTAAATAAATTTATACTGTCAGCTGCCTTACATTTGTTCTTTGTGTGTTATTTTACCTTATATCTCACTGTTTGCACAACACAGATTCTTCTCTTTGTGTTATAGCTTGTGTGATATAGCAGCTCTGCCCTGCATATGATGCCTCAAAATTGTGCAGCCATACTTGCTTATAAGCAGTGATATGGTCAAATCTATCCCTTCCTTATCTTTGAGGAATATTACCAAGCTAGCTCAACTTAATAAGTTTTTCCATTCCTCACAGTAAAAATAACTGCATTTAACAATGAGCCAAAAGCTACACAATAAAGAAGGGGAAACACTGGGAAAGTTTCAGAAGTGTGACAACTAACACTGAACAGTGTACCTCTGACACAAATTCACCAAACATGAAGGGTGAATGCCATTTCCTTACCAGTAACTCAAAATCGGTTTGGGCACAAACTAATTTGTCCAGAGCCACTTCCTGTGGTTAAGTTAATGGAGGGCATGGTAGGAAGGGAGAGTTAATATAATTAAAGGTATTTAGTGGGGAGGGTGGGATTATGAGTTTGAGTAGTTAAGGTTACAAAAGACTTAATTTAGAGGGGGGAAGGTTGGAGAGGAAGTGAAGTAAGCATAGGATGTGGTTTAGGGCATTTATAGAAATGTAGTTGAGTGGAGAGATTAGTTTTTAGTGTAAATTTGCTGTGACAAGTGCTACTTCCTAGACAACCTGTAGGTAGCTGGAGCACAGGTAGGCCTTGTATAATAATGGGGCATGGTGGTGCTTGGTGAGTGATATAAGCCCTCCTACTTTTTTTTTTCTTTCTCAAGCAGTGTTTGGGAAGAGGATACAGGGTTAGTTAGGGTAGTGAGACTGGTTGAATGAGTGTTTGCCTGGGATCATGCTGGAATGGTTGTATAGCTGGCAGTGTAGGGTATGTGGAGTCTGTGCTGCATGGTGGTTGTAGATGGCTGGTTATGGAAGAAAAAGAAAAAAAGGAAAAGCAGAAAAGGGAAGAAAACAAAGCTTTTCTTTGCCATGGTGGGGCAGTTTTGTTGTTGTGTATATGGCGGTGTTGTTTTATTGTGGTAGGCTGCTCATATGGCATAGAGAAGGTTATGCAGGTCTGGAACAGGGCTATTGGCAAGGTGGTGATCAGCAACTGACTTTCACGATTTGTGCCATCACTGGTAGTGCAGAGGTTGTGCTTGCATGTTGGAACATGGCCACGAGTATCGGCCATTGTGTCACATAGTAGCACGATTAACATTTTTCCATTGGGTGTGGTGCAGATTGCACATGGAAGTGGTTGAGTGTGGTTGGCAGGATAGGTATAACTCTGTAGGAGTACTGCTCCTTCAGATGGTAATGTGGGGAGAATAACAAATTGCATTGGTGTGGAATCAGAAGGACGGCAAGGTTGGAAATTAAAAGTCTGCCATTCTTTTGGACATTAGTGCTCGGGGGGGTGGTGAATCGGTTAGTATACCTCTCAACTTTGTAGTGTGGCTAAGTTGTACTATGCTTCATAAATGGTGGTGACAAGGGCTTAAATAGGGACAGATTTTAAGCTATTGCCCTTATAAACTTAGGACTAGACTGAAAGGGTTCTTGAAATCTTGAAAAAGCCTGACAGAGTCTCAGGCGAAAGCGCTTGTGGATATCACTTTTTAATATGACTGTTTTGTGAAATAAAGTAAGTTCTGCTTCTACAGGAAGAGTTCATTGGATTCCTTTGGTGGTCTTCTGCCTGTGCTACTGAAAGGGTTTGTGTTAACATACATTTGCAGAAATGATTTGAAGACTTGAAGGTTATTATAATGGTTAAAGTGTTACAGATACAAGATACAGAGTTTGATTTTCACATTGAAAGAAATTTTTTTAGGAAGCCACAGATTTTGTGAGGAACAGACCATGCAATAGCTGATGTTCTTCAGAAATCTGGACAGTAGAGAGGTATGGCGGCTAGTGCTAAGCTCTGGTTACATGTGCATAGGGTAAGTCTGTGAGTTGCAGATTCCATCAAATGAGGGGGTTTATGCAGATTCCCTAAGATTATTCTTTGGGGGAATGTTTATTATAAAAAAAAAAACAGGGACAGAAATAGAAGGTGCACTCTGGACAATTGGGGAGAGCTGGGCAAGTCAGAGGTATGAGTGTGTTGGGAGTTTTGCGCCAGAAGTAGTGGACTTGAAATTTTTCTTTTTTTTTTTCCCCTTCCTTAAGTAGTTAATGTTTTTCCCTTTTTCACAGATGGCTGGAGCACAAACCTTGAGGCAGAAATGGGCAGCTATTGTCACACAAGCTGAAGAATTGCTGCAAGAAGCAGAGGCGGAGGGTCCAGTGGCAACAGAATCCAGGGCATCCTGTGGGAAGAGAAGAGTTGGAGCATCGAAGAGCAAGGCAATGACTGTCAGTTCATCACAGACAAAGTGGCCCCAGAAGATGGTAATCACAGCATTGGTGGAGATGATTCCTGGACAAATGAGTCAAGCCACTGGTGCAGGTAATGATACCTTAATGGGCAAAAAACACTAAGACTAAAAGCAAAATCAAACCAAGAATGAAAATCTTGAATCTTGAATGTGAATGAACTTCCAGCAATGTTGTTTGCCTTGAGAAAGCTCGCATGTGGTCGAGTGAAAGCGCTTGGAAGATATTGTGGATTCTTACTTTGCCTGGTTACATTAAAGGATCTTTTTGGAGACCTAGCAGCAGTTTGATTTCTTCATCTGCTTATTTTGAAAGCCTTTGTTTATGTGCTTCCAGGTCCTGTGATACCTTAATGGGAATTCATGCAGGTGGGGCTGAGCCTTTGAGGGGTAGCATTAGTAGGACAAGGGGGGAAGGCCAGGATGAGGTGACAGGAGCAGTGCGGAGGGCAGACTTTATTGCAGGCATGGATTAACTTTTTCAGGAGGGAGCGGATGATATGGGGATGGGGTCAGCAGTTGGTAGTTTGCGATTTAGTTCAGAAAGTGCAGAATTGCAGCACAAGGTGAATTCTGATTTTAGGAGGCATCCATGGGATTGGTTAGCTACATAGGCATGTATTAATGGGAAAGGAGGTGTCTTTTTGACAGCACACATTCCAACATCTATGAAAGAGAAGATATGGAAAGAGGACTATATTGATATCTTTTACTTGATTGATGCAGAAGGGGTGCAGTGCTTGTTAGAGGCTGACATAGCAAATAACAAGAAGCTATTAGCAGCTTTCATGGCTTTAGGAAGGCAAAGACCAGGTAGGCTACATGCTAGGACAAGCAAGAATTGGGTGAAAGCTTTTGTGTATTACATGGCAGTGTGGCTCAAAAAGGACAATTCAATGGCTCTACCATTGTTAGTGCATTTTCTCACAATTCAGGAAGCTCAAAGGCTGTGAGCAGGGAATAAATGACTCCAGTATGACCAGAATTTTCATAAATGGAAAGTGGTCAATCAGGCAGTCATATGGAAGGTTAGGTTCCTGGAAATCTGGTTATCTATCATGATGGATAATGTTGTGGGGATTTTCAGATGGGGTAAAGTAGAGGGTGAAGGGTTAGGTGTGTGTGTGTGTGTGTGTGTGTGTGTGTGTTGGGCATTCAGTGCAGGGTGATGTGCATGGGCAACTTGCTGTTTTTCACATGGTTGTTCTAATTGTGAAGGAGGGCACCCAGCTGTTCAGTGCAGTTACCGGGAAAGTAGTTTTGGGGGCACAGGATTATCTGTGGCTGGGGTGGAGTCTGTTTTTCCTACATTTCAGAGGTCACAGGGGTTTCAGAGATGGGATAATTTTCAAGGACAAAGGGGAGTATTTGCATTTCATGGCCAAAGAGGAGGACCAGGTTTGCCATTCTCCCATTAAGGTGCAGGTGTTGAGACATATGCTTAGTAACTTTCCAGATGGGAAGGTGGCAGCTGAGTTAGTGCTGGGATTTTATAATGGGTTTTTAATTATGTCTAGGGGTTTTGGTGATGGTTTACTTTGTAAAAATTAGCATTCAATGGGAGGAAGGGAGGATGTTTTGGAAGGCTTGATATGGAAGGAGATACAGGTGGGGAGGTTATTGGGGCCATTTGATTACCCCCTTTTGTTAATTTCAAGGTGTTACCCCTGAGTTTGGTCCCTAAGAAGTATCCAGGTGAATTTCATTTGATTCACCATTTGTCTTATCTGGAAGTGAATTTGGTTAATGATTTCATTTCTGCAGAGGACTCAAAGATTAGGTATTCATCATTGGATGAAGCAGTCCAAATTATTAAGGGATTTACAGACCCTTGGTTACTTAAAATAGATATTGATTCTGCATTTAGAATATTACTGGCAAGAAGAGTAGCTGTTATTAGGCATGATGGTTGGTGACAAATTTTATTTTGACAAGGCCATGCCATTGGGATATTCGGCGGCTTGTGCCACTTTTGAGAAGTGTAGTACTGCATTGCATTGGATTTGGCAATAAAAGGTGGGCTATCAAAGGGCTGTTCTTTAGTTAGATGATTTTTTATTGATAGGTGTAGGGCTTACAGCAGTGTTGGAAGGTATGCTGGTGTTTATGGACATTTGTGTCAAATTAGGGATGCCGTTGGCTATGCAGAAATTAGAGGCTCTGGCCAAGGCCTTCAGTTTTTTTTGTTTGTTGGTAGATGCAGCGTGTGGGATGTCCTGCCTTCTGGTGGACAAGATACAGTGACTGAAAGTGAATATTGTGTGGACACTGAGTAAAGCGAAGGTCTGGATCAGGGATATCATTGAGCTTCTGGGGTTGATAAACATTGCTTGTCGGGCAGTGCATCCTGGATGTACCTTTTGCAGGTCAGTAGTATTTTTGCTAAACAGAGGAAGAAGTAAACACTGTTGGGTAAGGATTGGCAAGTTGGTGTAGATAGATTTAGCACTGTGGTTATCCTTCTTGGATCAATTCAATGGTATTTCTTTTTGGCAGCAGAATTGGGTTGGTCAAAGTAAATTAACATTTTTCATGGTTGCTGCTGTAGGGTACTGCCTGGGAGCATGTTTTTGGTAGAGAATGGTTTGTAGATCATTGACCCAATGATTGGAAGGAGGAGGAGTGGAAGAAGGATGTCAACTTTTTGGAACTGATGCCTATTTGGGCAGCAATAGTGCTGTGGCAGGAGAAACTGCATGGTAGCTGGGTGATATTGTATTCCAATAATATGGCTGTAGTACATGTGTTGCAGGCAAAGTCAGCAAATACTAGATTGTTATTGTTGGTATTGAGGAAATTAGTTTTGCAGAGTGTGTTGATTAAATTTTCTTTCACAGGTGTTCATTTGGGTAGTGCAAAGAATGTGATTGCTGACAGTTTTTCTTGTTTTTAGTTTTGCAGGTTCCATCGGTTAGCTCCAAAGGCAGCTATGAAACCAATAGTGTGGCTGGAGAAGGTGTGGCAGATTGGGCTGATGTGAGGAGGTGGTTGATTCAGCAGTCTTGGGCAGTGTCTACAAGGAAGGCTTATGGTACGGCTTTTATTTGAATTTGAAAAATTTGTTTAACAGTTGCCAGAAGAGGAACTCTTATTGCATTATTTAGCTTTGGCTTGGGTGAAAGTGGTTAAGTCAATAAGGGTGGACTTGGCTGCTATCTGTATATTTGCACAGGTGGTGGGATTACATGATTTCACGAAATCCTATACAGTAACTTGTATGTTGAAAGGATGGGACAGGGATGCTGGAGATAAGGTGGACAGGTGATGGCCAGTGATGAGTCAAGCACTTAATGTTTTGTTGCGGGGTTTTAAGTTGTTGGAAGAAGGACCCTTGGATTATAATTTGTGAGTGACATTGGCTATGTGGATATGTAAGGGAGCATTTAGGGTTTTGGAATTGTTGGGTTGCTTGTATGGCAAGACGTGGTCATTTTTCCCATGGCAGTGGAGGCATGGTTGCGTAGATCCGAAATTAATCAGTTGGGTAAAGGAATCCAGATTGTTTTGGAGAAGGATGTGAATGAGTTGTGCCCAGTGGGGTAGATCAGAAGGTTACAGCGTTCCCATACTGGGAGTCTACAGCAATTGGTGTTTCAGTCAAATGGTGTTGGGTGATAACAGCTAACCAGTTTGACAGTGTGATGAGGAAGGCATTTCAGTGTTTGGGCTTTCAGATGAAGGATTTACTACTCAATTCATTTAAAATTGTGAGGGCTTTTGACTTAGTGAGAGAGGGTCAGTCAGTGGAGGTTATTAAGAGGGTAGGCTGGTGGTCTTCTTGAGGTTTTCTGTGTTATATGATATAGGTTGTTGAGTTGATATTGTATTAATGTGTTTTTTTTAAGGGAAGCAGATTGTAATTTTAGGTCATTCATACATTTATTGGGTGGTAAAATGCACAGTTATTATAGCGGATGTTGGTGAATTTGGGTCACATTGGCAAGGGTGGAAGGTTTGGTGGCACGGTATCAGAGACCTCAGATGACATCAATTAGCAGTGGAGTTTGAGAAAATTCAGTTATGGATTGGGATGCCATGAGTACTGGTAGTGCATCTAGAAGGTAATGATTTAGGTATTATTCTGAAGTGTCAGCTGTTTTTTCAGGTACAGCAGGATTTAGTGGCAATACAGAAGAGATATCCAGGTATGGTTATTGTGTGGTCAGAAATTGTGCCACAACTAGTTTGGTGGAGTGTTTATACCTTTATGGGAATTGAGTGGGCCTGGTGATTTGTAAATTTTAGATTGGTAAAGCATCTAGAGAATGACGGCATTTATACAATAGAACTTAGGGATTTTGATGTTAGGGATCCGGTGTAGTTTTGGCAGGATGGAGTTCATTTAAGTGATTTAGGGTTGGATTTGTTTAATGTACATTTGCCTTTGTTTTTGGATGGTTTGTTCAAAGGATGGAATAGGGGAGGGGGAACAGCCTGTGGCAGGCTGGTGGACAGAGAAGAGGGCAGGCTTGCCCTCTTCTGTTCCCCCTCTGGTGTTGGGTTGAATTTGGAAGTGATTGGTTAACTACAGAAATAAGTGAGGGTACTCTGCTTCTGATAAAGTAAGGGTAGGTGAGCAGTTAGGGGAACGCTGCTTACTTTGGGCAGGGTAAGCGGGCTACCCTACCCTGGTTAATTGTTACATGAATTATGTTAATGTTGAGATTAATAATTGTTATTAAGCATTAATTGATTTGTGATTAAGAATGTGTTCCATAAATGGTAATCACATTTGTTATTCAATAAAGGTTGTCATATGCTATTTCTGTGTGTGGTGTTTTTATTAAAGGGATGTGGACAAAGTTAATTAAAAAAAATGCAAGTGGTGGGATGTTGGATTTTTGCTCTAATACAGAATAAGTTGAATAAGTATAAACTGCTGTGACCACTGAGGCAATTAAGTTGACTATGGATGTTTAAATTCAGTGTTCAAAGATTCCAAGTAAGAATAAAAGTAGTAACACACACTGAAACATGGCATAAAAACACAACACAAAAACTGCAGCAATAAAAATACGAACTTTAATTCATAAAACAGTGACGGTAAGAACTTTTGCGATATAAACAATCGCTTCTTCAGACCATTACAATTAAAATATAAACTTGCATATATATGCTAATACAACACCAATCAGCTTCTAGCATTTAAAAGGATCTGTCCAATCAAATCAAAGAATCTACGCTACAGAGTTGCAAACTCCTTCTACCATACTACACAGTCATTTAAACAGCTATACACAGATAACAATGCATAAATATATGTGGATGCAAACTGATAAAAAATAAAAAGATATGCAAACAAATTACAGATTTTTATTTCTCCTCTGTCAAGAGTATGTTATATGATGATCATACCTATGTCAAGATTGATTTAAGGGATATAGAATATATGAAGTATAGGGTATATAGAGTTATTGATGAGGGTCTATCAGGTAGATTGATTAATCAGGACTTGAGTAATTATTTGACTGTGGAGTATCCCTTGATTCCTAGCTTTAAAGGACTTCCTAAGGTCCATAAGGATCCTGTTGTACCGCCATTTAGACCTATAGTTGTTGGGGGAGACTGGCTCACTGAGCCATTCTCTATTTTCATTTAGAAGCAACTTAGTCCGATTTTAGATCAGTCAAATACTGTTTTAAAGGACACCAAACAATTTTTACAAACTTTATATCACTATACTAATGGTAATACAGTTCCTGCTGATTGTTTGCTGGTAACTTTGGATGTAGCATCACTATTTACTTCCATTCCAGATTTAGAAGGGGTATAATTATTTATGAGGTATTTGTATGAGTTTATTTCCTACAATAAGAGCAAAATTGATTTAATTTGTTCATTTATTGAAGTTGTATTGGAGAACAATGCATTTGTCTTTGACAAGGAGTATTTCTTGCAGAAATCTGGCATAACTATGGACACTTTGTATGCTAGTAGCTACACCAATATGGTGCTGGCCAGGTGGGAGGCTGATGAAGTATTTCCATCTGCAATGTTTAAAGAATATGTGAGGTTTTAATGTCATTTTGGGGATGATATATTCCTGCTGTAGATAGGCACTATTTCTGAGCTACATAACTTTGTTGTTACATCAGACAATGTCCTTTTTAGAATTTATGGTTAAATATTTTAGAACTAATACAGAGTATCTGGATGTTGAGATCTATAGGGCCGAAGATTTGTCATTTGGTACTAGGATGTTTAGGTAACAATATCATAGGAACTCTCTATTACATAGGACTAGTATGCATCCCGGACATATTTTTAAGAATGTCATTAAAGGACAGGGCATGCACATAGATTAAATGTTTGTGAGGATGTTTAGTGATCTTAATAGACTGTGGTCTGATTTTAAGCAATGAGGTTATAATGATTATGAGATAGAATGTGGTTTGCTGCAGAGTATGGAGTTGAGGGATACTAGAGCTAGACCCTATTCTTCTATGGTTAAGAGTAGCTCTGATGCTACTGTGAGCTTTGAAAGAAGGGGTCTCTCATTTTCTCTGCAGTATAGCAGTGATGTTAGTGGTATTATGGGTGTTATCAGAAAACACTGGCCAATTCGGTTGACAGATAGTAAGATGAAAGAAATAATTGGTGATTTCCCACATTTAAGTTTTTAGAAACAAAGAGATCCTTGAAGAGGTTGTTAAGTTATCCAAACAGGTTTGGGAGATTAGAATGCATTAGTAAACCGTGTTCCACTCATCCATGTAGAAGATGTAATTTTTGCATTTATTTGGATAATACAGATTGTTGTAAATATCCAGACCTAGGTACTATGTTTTCTTTTAAGGTTAGGGCATGTTGTGAGACTAGGGACTTGGTTTATTTGGCATACTGTGAGGTATGTAATATGTTTTACATTGGTAAAATGAACAGGACTTTAAAGGAATGGGTCAGGAAGCATTTGTAACAGATCTGAGTTAGAAAAAAATGTAATGCCTTGGCAAAGCATATAGAAGATAAAGGTGTGGAGCATATGTTTACATTTCTGGTTAGTGAAACAATTCCTATGAATCCACATTTGGGTGACTTAAGGAATGTCACTGAAAAGTCTGAGCTATGTTGGATTATTAAAATGAGACAGATAGGGGGTCTGGTCTTAATTGTTATGTTTCATTAAGACTTCTTTTAAAAGCACAAAGGTTATGAAGGAAATGATGTATGTTTTGTGTGATGTGTGTATGCATATATTTTTATTTTTATTTTTTATCATTATTGTCATCCACTTATATATATGTATTGCTATTATCTGTGTATAGCCCTTTAAATGACTGTATAGTATATTATTAGAAGGACTTTGCAACTCTGTAGCATAGATTCTTTGATTTGATTGGGCAGATCCTTTTAAATGCTTGAAACTGATTGGTGTATTAGTGTATATATATATATATATATATATATATATATATATATATATATATATATATATATATGTGCTAGTTTATATTTTAATTGGAATAGTCTGAAGAAGAGAGTATTTATAGCCTGAAAGCATTTACAGTCACTATTTTATGAATTAAAGTTCATATTTTTATTGCTGCCATTTTTATGTTGTGTTTTTATGCCATGTTTCATTGTCTGTTACTAGTTTTATTCTTACTTGTACTCTTTTATGTTAATGGACACTGTTATTATTCAAAGATTGTTTAGTACATCTGGAAATATTCCTCTCTGAATTCAGTGCCTTATTCAGTAGTACACAGAGGCATTACCAAAAGAAAGTAAACACAACAAACAGAGGAAGAAAATATCTGCTCCAGATCTCTAGTGTAAATCTCTTCAGGATAAACATGTCAATGTAGCTGAAATATAAACTTGAAAATTCTTTTTTCAAATGCAGAGCATCACTGACACATTTATCTCACTGCAACATTAGTACCAAGTCATTTCATTATGTTTTTTTTTCTAGATTATTTTTCAATGACAACAGCAGAATGATGCAGTATAAAATTGGCTCTTCAGTCAGCTCCATAATGAAGTGTGTGTGTGTGTGTGTGTGTGTGTGTGTGTGTGAATGTGTGTGCGTGTGTGTGCGTGTGTGTGCGTGTGTGTGTGTGTAATTTGCATTTTCCTCACATCATCATGGTCTTTTGTAAGGGTTTCGACTGTGAATTACCAATTTTCTAAAAATGCCTCTAGGTGCATGTGTGAGTCTGTGTGTTTGTGTGTGCACGTCCAGGCGAGTGTGTGTGTGTGTGTGTGTGTGTGTGTGTGTGTGTGTGTGTGTGTGTGTGTGTGTTTAATGTGCTGTCACTCTGTCCTGGACTTTTTCCTGCCTTATACCAATTCCTTGCTGGAATAGGTTCCAGATTCTCATGACCCTGACATGGATAAAATTAATGAATTAATGAGGTTTTCAATAGCACATATATGTCTCTTCACATTCATTGTCATGTTCATGAATGGGATATTTACAGCAATTTTTTTTGTATTTTACAATAGTCTTTGACATATTAAAAGTGTCACATTCAAGAAGAGTTCCATTAAAATCTGTGTATTAGTATGTAAGTTTGAAGTGGATATTAGCAGATGCAAACCTCATAAGTGTATTGTTGATCAGTATGTGTGTACACCTTTAAGAAGCTTTCTAGGGGCTGGCACATATGTATAAATACTGAGCACATGCAAGCCTGCCATTTTGTAGTAAGCTGTTGAGATGTAAGCATGTATGTCTGTGTACTCTGTTAATCAGTTTGTTCATATTTTGTACTGCTGCTATCTATCCTGATGTGTTTCTTTGTAATAAAGCATATACACAAACTACTCCTCCTGTTCATCTTTAATGGAAAACAAGACATGGTGTCAGAATGGGATCCAGAAATTCAGATTCCGGACCAAGAAGGCACTCAGTTAAAGGTGGAGGAATACAGAGGTGTGGATCATCCCCACTGCACGTTTAATTCGCAAAAACAGGTCAGAAACAAATTTCAGGTATCAAAGTTTACTTAAATGATTTCTTATTCTCAAATACAAAACAAAGCACTCAGAATGCTCTAAATGAATTTCTAAGTAAACAAAATGTCCAAAACTGCGACATACTGAAAAAATATTTGAATAACTATGGAAAATGTTTGAAATAAAGTTCAAATTACATAAAATTAATAAAATAAGGAAAACAGCAGCATTTTTTCAAAGTAGCTTAGAGCACGTACATTTTTCTCACTAATTAAACCTATTCAAGATATCCACAGTATATAAAGTGTATGCAAGTTTGTGCAGTATTACAGTACAGTTATTTCACAAAATACAACTATTTCAAAGCATATTTCACAAAGTACAGCATTTCACTTTATTGTGTGTTTGAATGTTATTACAAGTACTGGCTGTGTGTGCATGTTTGTACATAATTACAAGGGCCATTTTCAGTGTGTTTGGGCATAATTTGTTGGCATGGCTGAAGGATTTTGAAAACCAGGTCCACTTGTCTTTGATAATAATATTGCAGAGAACTAGAGAGGGTTTGAGCAAGAGGACGATATTTTCATACAAGCTGCATTTTCTGATAAAGATGACTGTACAAAGGAATTTATTCTGCTCAATTTAGCTGGTTCAGAAGCCATTGAAAGAGGGCGTTCATTTGTGTATGCACCTGATGTATTTGCAGGGAAAGGGAAAACCATCATAGAGTTGTAGTGGCTGAGTCAAGGGAAGACCATGAGTGCTTAAAATATTAATTTAGAGAAATGTGTAACCCCAAAAACGAATATTACAATGGAAAGGCACTTGTTTTACACAAAATATCAAAAGCCCAGGGAAACTTTTTGCAGGATATATAACTAATTTGAGAAATAAAGCTAAAACATGCAAACTTGATGATTTAAGAGATGAGTTGATAAAAGACAGACTTGTGTGTGTTATTAAAAATGATGCTGTGGGAAAGATTTTGCTTCATGACAGTGATTTAACTTTGAATAAGGCCATTGAGATTTGTCAGATATAAGAGCTCACAGCAAAGCAAACAAATATGCTTACAAATGAAAAATGCATGGTTTCAGTATCTTCTAGTGCTCATATTGATAGTATGCAGCAGGAGGTTAAAAGAAACAAGCCCAAGCACATGGCAGCAACTGTCAGCCCTGCAACAGTCACAGGACACTCTGTACTTTTCTAGCAAGTTCTAAGGTGCACGCTGGAAATCACACAGTCTCAGTGAAGCACAAGAGTGAGTCAGCAAACTCAAAGAATGTGCCTCTACCCAGTTTCGTAGTCAACTGTCGTAACTGTGGTACAAATCATGAACCCAAAAGAGAAAAGTGCTTAGTTTTTGGTCAACAATGCCACAAATGCAATAAGTGGAATAATTTCAAAAGGTTTTGTAAATCAAATAAGGGGCATTTTTTATTAAAAAAGAACATTCAAAGAGACAAGTTAATCAATTAGAAAACTATGACCCTACCTTTTATGTTGATGGTGTGTCTGTGCTTAATGAAACAGTCAATGCAGTCGATTTATGAGCAAAGAGTGAAGTATTTTGTACTGTTTGGATAATTGCAAGACCCATAGAGCTCAAAGTTGACACAGGTTCAAAGTGCAATGTTATGTCAGCAGAAACATTTGTTCGAGTATGTGTTGGTGCGAAGCTTGATTTGGCAAATTGTGTCAAGAGTGTTGCTTATGGAGGTGAAGAAAATCAAACTGAAGGTTCAGTAGTGCTTTCATGTTACACTGTTGGGAACAGCTATGACTTGCAATTTTATGTGACCAAAAGGCACATACAGTCATTATTAGGCCTCATAGTTTGAAAATGGGACTACTTTCATTTAATAAGGAAGTCCACCATGTTAGCTTGAAAGACACTGTTCTAATTGCACCCAGTCTATTTTTTCACCTATGCTGATCTTTTCGAAGACAAACTAGGCAAACTACCAGTTGTGTACTCCAAGAATTTAGACCCTGAAGTCAGTCCAGTTGCCAGGCCAGCCCAGAAAGTTCCAATAGCTATGCAGAAAAGAGTCAAGTTCTAGCTAGATAAAATGGTGCAGCAAGGTGTAAGTTTTCCAGCTGATGAACCAACTGAATGGGTATCCTCCATGGTCATTGCTCATAAGAAAATCTCAGATGATATCAGAATATGTATTGATCCATGAGATTTGAACAAAGCACTGAAAAGACCTCATCATCCAATCTGTACAGTCAAAGAGGTTGCTGTTCTCATGCCAAATGCCACTATTTTTTCATCTTAGATACAAAGAGCTCATGTTGGCAAATTTTGCTTGACTGGAAATCTTCATTACTAACCACTTTCAGTACTCCTTTTGGCAGGTACAGGTTATTCAACAGGAAGAAATAATTAAGAGACTGCAGCTGAAACCCATTGGAAGTAAAGTTGAGACACCAGAGACAGAACATAGAGAGTACATTCTTCTTTTTTTTAAATCTTTTTATTTAATTTTAAAAAAGAATGACAACAAGATATATCAATTAACAAAACATAACAATAAAAAACTATATACAAGATCCATAACAAAATTTAAACAAAACCATTAATACTTTCCACAATAAATCTCTAAGCTTTTGCCATGCTAAAATATTGATGTGTGACATTTGATGCCCTCATATAAACAGTTTGCAATTATTTGCTGCATACAGTCCTTGCTAAACAAACAAATTCAGTATTTTTACTTTTCCAATTCATATATGCTGCTTTTCTTGTGCAGAGTATTACTCTTATATGTTGGTGCATTTGGATGAGGAAGGTTTGGACTGCTTAGGTTTTATCAAATCCAAATGGTACTGTGGACCGGATCTGCAAAATGAACAATGGGCATTGAAAAAGCATATAGGCTGCCACTCTTTTTGGCAGAGAGGAAATGTGGAACATAGTGCACCATATTGGTTCAGTTCATCACATGGTATGAGAAATGACAGGTTTTGTGGCAACTGTGGCAGCAAAGTGGAAAGTGTACAGTCAATAGGAATCTTGCATTTTTCAGTCAGGATTTTCTTGTTGTTTTCAGTTGTGATTTTTTTGGCAAACACCCTTTAGCACAGCCAAGCTTTCATATGCATTAAAAAGTACAAGACACAAAAAAATTAAATAAAAGCTAACATTTCTGGTATGTTGGAGACAGCTTTTTTCTAATTTATGCAGGTAGTCATGAATTGCAAGTCAGCCTTTGCAAGACTTCATGCTTCCCTACAGTAGATTAAGATGACTGTAGGAAAGACCAAACAATTTACTATAGACAGAGGTGTAGATCCCCTGCCCCTGCCTGAGGTAGTGCTGGAGGATGAATAAGAATAAGACCACCAAGGACACAATACATCAGTAAGATTGCTAACATTTCCAGCAATGGACTTCCATCTCCACCACTGGAATTCCATCAGCTGGAAAAAACTTATATATCCTCATAATTGTTTTAAGGGTATAAGAATTTAATTAATGCAATTGGACAGGTATGGTTACATTACTGGTAAAAGTTTACATATCCTCACAGTTGTTTTAAGGGTATAAGGATTTGATTAATGGGAATATGCAGGTATGGTTACATTACTGGTAATAATATTGTTCAAGTACCAAGTGCATCTACTGATCCTTATAGGAACTAGTATGTCAAATTCATTTAATGAAGTATAGTTACAGTTTATGATAAATATGTGTTGTTTTCAATGTCTGCTAGTGTATTGACAAAGCTATTGGATGTCATTGTTGTGTGTGTGTGTGTGTGTGTGTGTGTGTGTACTAGTATTACAAAAGAAATTAAACAAGTATATCTGTGGAGTATAATGGAGCTTTATTATTATCTCCAGTGCCAGTAAGGGTATGAGCAAAGATATTAGAATCTGGGGTAAGTCTGGGAATTTGTTACAATTTTTATTGATGGTGCAGTCGTAGCATTGTTACCTCACAGCAAGAGGTTTGATTCTCAGCTGGGGTGCCTTCTGTGTGGAGTCTGCATGTCCTCCCTGCATTTATGTGGGTTTCCCCTGGGTGCTCTGCTTTCTTCTCATATCACAAAGACATACATCTGGAGCATTTCTCCCCGAGCGTCCACTGAAAATTGGATTTGTTCCAGGTCAGACTTTCCTGGTAAACAAATGTTAAATAAATAAAAAATAAAATAAAAAATGGTTTAGGTTGCTGCTGATTTGTTCATATTTATGATATGATTAGACAATCTTTAATAACATAAATGAAACTTTTTTTTTAATATTGAGTATCAGGTAAAGCTTTCAAAGATTTCAAATGCATATCTGGAATAGACTTTATTTTGATAGGTAGTAGTAAACCTGATAGACTAACTATAACACCTATAAACGTTACATGGGAAGCACTGTACATTACTAATAACTGACAGTTTGTATTGATGACCTCAATGGTTAGATGTAAATTCGAAGTTTTAAAGGTATAATTGCACTGATATGATGGCAGCAGGAAATTAGCAGAATTTTTTTATATTATTTATTTATTTATTTATTTATTTGCATTTTTTTTTTTTTTTTTCAGGAAGGTCCACTGGGCTGAGATGAACCCATTTTCATTGGAGGTCTGGGGAGGAAAGCTCCACAGCAGTAATTTACAATACAATAGTAACAGCAGCAGAATAATACAAGTCTTTGGAACATTTACATTCAACAAATGACTTACAGTGAAATATAGAATTCCAAAAGTAACAAATATGGACTTATCTATAGGTACTATGTCTTAGTTAACCAAATTAAGTTAGCATGTCAGTAGCTCAGGTTGTAAAAACATAGTATGAATATTAACAGCTTATGAAGTCAGAAATGTAAAGCCTGTAACTTCAATATTTAGTTCAGTAGGTATCTCACAATAGAGGGCTTAAGGAAGTTGCTGTGAAACAAAATAATAAAAACAGTAGTTTGTAGGTTGAAGGTTCTGATAGACAGAGTAGTAGTTATTGGTGAGAAGAGTGGAGGAAGAGGGAGTCAGGTTTTTAGAGTGGTGGTGGTGCTGCGGTAGCATTGTCGCCTCACAGTATGACGTTGTCCTGTTCGAGTCTCAGCTACAGCGTCTTCTGTGTGGAGACATGCGTGAATTGGCGTACCTTCGTTGAAGGTTGTGCATCAGAGCTGGAAACTTGTCACTTAAAAATCTACTGCCAATCATTAACGGACCGGAGTTCCGCTGTGGCGACCCCTAACCGGGAAAAGCCGAAAGACACAGCAAAGTAGTGGTGCATGTACATTGCCATAAGGAGGAAAGATGTTACTTCAGGGTTTTTGTTTAAGTTACTTGGATGACTAGTGGCCCTGATCAATGGTGGGACAGTGTTTCACAGTTTGACAATAGTATAGGAGTAAAGCATCTGGCCAGCTGATAAGTTTCTTTTTTCTACTTTCAGGAGTAGTTGGTTTTCAGATCTGAGATGTTTGTTCAGGTGATAGTGGGTAAGTAGCGTGGTAAGGGCAGGGAAGTCTGGTGGCTTGAAGATAATTCTGTGTGTTGCGATTAATTGTAGGTATGAAAGATAGAGTGGAAGTTTGAGCCAGTCTCATAGGTATAGCGCATTTTTGGTGTGTTTTTTTAATACTGCTGTGCATGTGCAGGTCGAATGTTAGGTTTTCATCTATGATTACACCTAGTAATTTTGTATGTGAGACAACCTCTATGGTGGTTTTATTTTGGACCTGTATGGAGAATTCACTTTTATTTAGAGAAGTAGTTTTCTTAGGGGTGAAAAGCACAAGTTTAGTTTTGTTGGGGTTTAGGGCAAGGTGGTTGTTGGCCATCCAGGTTTTGATGGTTGTGAGGTCACTTTGAGTGATTTGTTGTAGTTCAGATGTGGAATTAGCAGTGCAGATGATGGTTGAGTCATCTGCATTTTGGATTATGCAACCTTGAGTAAGGGTGGTATGAAAGTTGTTAAAGATGCTGAAAAGATGGGGCCCTAGAATGGAGCCTTGGGGGGGTCACCTGTTGTATTACAGAATGGAGAGAGAGTGCTGCCATTTGGTTGATTGTTCTCTGTTTGTGAGATAGCTTGTGACCCAGGTGAGGGTGGGGGTTGAGATGCCTAGGTTAGAGGGTTTTGTGAGGAAAAGAGGGTGGGAAACAGTACTGAAAGCCTTAGAGAGATCAAGAAATAGTGTGGAAACTATTTTACCATCATCTCAAGCCTGGTTAGCTGTATCTAAGGAGATCAGTGCAGGTGTGGTACTGTGCCTTGGCTAGAAGTCATGCTTAGTGGGGGATAGGATTTGGTTGTGAAGTAGATGGTTGAGAAGTTGAATGTGGATGCATTTTTCCAAAATTTTAGAGACTGGCGAAAGGATTGCAATAGGTTGAAAGTTTGAAATTTGGAAATATCTGTGCTATTTCCACCTTTATGTAAGGGGATACAATGGATATAAAAAGTGTACACACCCCTTTAAAAAGCCAGGTTTTAGTGATATAAAATAATGAGACCACAATAAATCATTTCAAAACTTTTTCCACCTTTAATGTGACCTATAACCTGTACAATTCAATTTAAAAACAAACAATTCTGTTAGCTGAAAAAATATAAAAAATAAAAAAATGTACAATAAGCTGGTTGCATAAGTGTCCACACCCTTAAACTAATACTTTGTTGAAGCACCTTTTGATTTAATTACAGCATTCAGTCTTTTTGGGTAGGAGTCTATCAGCATGGCACATCTTGACTTGGCAATATTTGACCACTCTTCCTTGCAAAAGTGTTCCAAATCTGTCAGATTGTGAGGGCATCTCTTGTGCACAGTCCTCCTCAGGTCACCCCACAGATTTTCTATTGGATTTAGGTCTGGGGCTCTGCTGGGCCATTCCAATACTTTCATTTTCTTCTGGTGAAACCATTCTTTTGTTGATTTGGATGCATGCTTGGGGTCATTGTTGTATTGAAAGGTGAAATTCCTCTTCATCTTCAGCTTTGTAGCAGACCCCTGAAGGTTTTGGGCCAAAAGCAAGTGGTATTTGAAACTGTTCATAATTCCCTCCACCTTGACTAAAGCCCCAGTTTCAGCTGAAGAAAGGCAACCCCAAAGCATGATACTGCCACCACCATGCTTCACCATGGGGATGGTGGTTCTTTTGGTGATGCAAAGTGTTGTTTTTGCACCAAACATACCTTTTGGAATTGTGGCCAAAAGGTTCAACCTTAGTATCATCAGACCATAACACATTTTCCCACATGCTTTTGGGAATCTTGATGTATTTTTTTGCAAATTTTAGCCAGGCTTGGAAGTTTTTCTGTGTAAGAAAGGGCTCCCATCTTGCAACCCTACCCCATAGTCCAGACATATGGAGAATACGGAGATTGTTGTCACATGTGGTACACAAGCAGTACTTGCCAGAAATTCCTGCAGCTCCTTCAGTGTTGCTGTAGGTCTCTTGGCAGCCTCCCTGACCAGTTTTTGTCTTGGGTTTTCATCAGTTGTGGAGGGACGTCCAGTTCTTTGCAATGTCACTGTTGTCCCATATTTTCTCCACTTTTTGATGACTGTCTTCACTGTGTTCCATGGTATATCCAATGGTGTGGAACTTTTTTTGTACCCTTCTCCTGACTGATACCTTTCAAGAAAGAGATACCTTTGATGCTTTGTAAGCTCTCTGCGAACCATGGCTTTTGCTGTAGCAGGCAACTGAGTAAACGTCAGGAAAATCCTACTAGGACAGCTGCACTTTATTTGGGGTTAATCATAGTCTCTTTAATTGATGGCAGGTGTCTACCCAAGAAAACTGAATGCTGTAATTAAATCAAAAGGTACTTCAACAAAGTATTAGTTTAAGGGTGTGCACACTTATACAACCAGTTTATTGTACATTTTTTTTTTTTATATTTTTCCCCTAGCAGATTTGTTTGTTTTTCAATTGAATTGTATGGGAGAAGTTTTGGAATGATTTATTCTGGTCTCATTTTTTATATCACAAAAACCTGGCATTTTAACAGGGGTGTGTGCACTTTTTATATCCATTGTAATATATGCCTTTTTCCAGATGTTAGGTACATGGGACTCTGATAGATCTGTTAAGAAGTATGCTGATGGGGTAGGCAATGGAGTTTGCTGCTATTTGCAGGAATTCGGAGGGTAGGTTGTCAGGGGCATGAGTGCAAGGTTTGAGCTTAAGGAGTAGTTTTTTTATGATAGTGGTAAGTGTGGGGGGAAAAGGAAAAGCTAAGTGTAGAGGGAGTATTGGTGTTTTGAGAGGACTGATTTGGAGATGTGGGAGTAGTATTACAGTTGTTTTGGGTGGAAAGTAGCAGTAAGATTAGATATAATAATCATGAAATAAGTGTTAAAGAAAGTGGCTAGTTCAGTAGGTGTTTTATCTGGATTTGGACAAGGATTATTTTTTGGGCCTGGGTTTAGTAGGGAATTTATGGAGTTCCAGAATTGTTTGGAGTTTTGCCTATGGTGACTTTGCAGATGTAGGTAGCGTGCTTTTTTTGTCTTTAATACCTAGACGCTTTGCCTGGTTGTGGAGTTGTTTACATTGTAGTAGGTCCCAGGGATTTTTATGTTTTTACCATAGCAGTCATGACTTGCTTAGTGGGTCTAGTAAGCCAACTGACATGGTTAGTTTTTATTCTTTCTTTGTCAGATTGGCGCTAGATTGTTTCAGGTCATGAGAAATGTTAAGTTGAATAACTTTGTTGAGGAGAAGGGTTTTTAGGGCCTCCCAGTTGAGGTCTGATAAAGTTTCGTTAAAGGTGGTTGAGTTAAAGTGAAGTAGGTTTCTTGTTAGCTTGTGTTGGTGTTTACTTGGTGCTGGAATGGCTTTACTTTTTTTACATGGTGTATTGAAAATGTAAACTCCTTAAGGATAAGACTAGATGAGGTTTTATATGATTTTGATATCAAAATGCAACCTGCTTGTATTATAATTTATATAAGCTGGACTGATAAAACGTAACAGCCAGATATAAAATTCCTGTGGAAAATGTCTAGGGTGAAATGTTGGTTAATTTTAATAAGCAGTCACTTAGATGTAAGATCAGCAATGTTACCAGGCTGAATTGTTAAATATGTGGCTGTATTATTCAAGGGTGAAATAAATTCTGGTATTTCTATGTATCTGCTAGTAAAATGAAGAGGTAAAAGTGTGAGATTAACCACAGGTCTGAATCCCCATGTTAATTCTATCGTACTGTATAATGACATATAAGAATATACTAGAGATACGACTAGCAGAGTTCCGTGTGTGTATGCATTTCAGATCTTACTAATGTGCAAGGCTGAAAGTTGAAGGTCTGAGTAATGAAGCTAGACAGGAATATTATGTGCTTTTGATATTTAGACATTTATCTGATGTCTGAGCAATGTTATATTTTATATATATTTTTGATATTAATTTTATTAGCAAATATAAACCTTGTTCATGCATAATGTACCTAGATCGAAATACTGGTTGATTTTAATAGCCAGCTGTCCAACTGCCAGTTGAATAACACAACTTGGATGAACTACTGTCAGTTATAATGATTTTTACTGTACTTATGAAGATTTGTTAAAAACTTCTGGTGTTCCAGAGTTACATATTAATGAATAGTTCAATGTAGATTACTTAACAGGAATCTAAACATGTAGGTTGTAATAAAATACTGAGACTAGTCCAATGAAATAAGTGAAAGGCATTTGTATGTTTTGTCAGCAATAGGGAATAACAAGATAGCTTAAGGATGGGCAGGTTGGTGGAAGCATCTAAGGGTCTCAGGACAGCTTTCTGTCCTTCACAGAGGATACTGTTAGAGGCTATAGGCCCTAAAGCAGACAGGAGTTCTGTAAGATATGTTATATCATACAAGTTTATCTTAGCATCAGCAACAGATACATTTTAGCCTGGGGTTGGAGTCATTTAGATAACCCGAAAAAAAAAATGTTAGTCCAAGAAAGGCAACAGTGAATTGTCATCTACCTTGGCCTCTCTTCTCCTCCCAATATATGGTATTTACAACAACCCTAGGAAATGAAAGATAATGGGTTATGGGAGGTGGCTGTCCAGCGCCAGGTTACATTCCATTTGTTACGAGAGTAGTTGGATAACGAAGTAACAAGAAACAGGCTAAAGATGAGTATGCATACCTCACAAACTATGAGCATTCAAAGCTTAGTACTGGCCTATAAAATCATAAAAGAGGGTTACAGAGAACAGCATTTTTTTTTTCAGAATAGAAAGATTTATATACCAGGCCCTATACAGTTAATGGTAGCGAATCTTTGTATTTGCTTAATTTACTTATTTAATAAAGTATGTATTTATAAACAGATATGACTTTACAAAGAAATTAGTGTAAATGTGGAAGAATTTCTGATTGTCAAAACAAGAATGGTAGGATCCAATGTGAAGGGGAAGGAGAAGACGAAGAGGAATTAGTTCCAGTATAATGTGTTTAAGACAAACTTGGCAGCACTTTGAATCTCTGGAAGTATATCAATAAATATGGTTAGAAGTATGGGTAGACACAGACATATATATTGAACGGGTTAACACTTTATCAATGTTATCACCATCATCATTGCTGTTATTATCATTTTATTGTATTAGTTGTTGTTGTTTGTCTTTCGGCTTTTCCTGGTTAGGGGTCGCCACAGCGGAACTCTGGTCCGCTAATGATTGGCAGTAGATTTTCATGAACGCCAAGGTGCCAGCTCGACGTTCAACCTTCAACAAAGGCATGCCCATTTATGCATGTCTTTCAAATGCCACCCAACTGTGGGGAGGACATGCAGACTCCACACAGAAGGCACTCCCCGCACTCCAGCCGAGAATCGAACGGGATAACCTCTTCCTGTGAGGCAACAACACTACCGCTGTACCACCCTTAAACAGACATAACACATACAGTAAAAAGGGAAAATAATAAATTAAACTCATTAACAAAATAGGACATCAATGGGAAGTAAAGCTGCATGAAGTTCACATGATAGGTAAGGGAAAGTGCTAAACAAGGAATGCTGAACAAGAAAAAAGGCAAAGGAAGATAGGATGTGAACACAACAAATTTCACAGGTAAATGTTCTTTGTTCTAATCTGAATAGTCCATCTTATGTACATATGCATTATTGGATTAATTTTGTCATTCCTGTTCTGGAAGTCAAGTTACAGGCATCACTTGCATGCTATGTTACCAATCTTTTTAGAGACATCATGGCTATTAACAGCATTCACTTTTCCTTTGTAAACATGTGAAAGAACCTCACCATTTCCTGTCCTCTTTTTCCTGTAGAACCTTGATGTGCGTTATTTTGCTGTCATGCAGTATGCTCATTTGAATATTTTTAGCTTTTCTGTGTTGTAAGTTGCCTAAATTTGTATGGCCTTGTGCTCATTTGCTAAAAGCTGCTATATGCTAAGCCACCGTGATATTGATTGTGACAATTTTACACAAGATGTGCTTAAAGCGCCAGAAACACCTAGAAGTATGTTTTGTATTCTTACTGAGTTACTGTGATAGTTGTGCTCTTAGCTAACTCTTTGTTAGTAAAGTAAGAATTGTTTTGGCTTGTACACTAATGAGAGTGGAGAAAGAACCTAGTTATTTATAGCTCTCTGATTGCTGTAGAACCCTGATGTGTGCTATTTTGCTATAAGCCACTGTCGTTGCTTCAATAATTTTAGCTTTTCTGAATTGTTATAAATTGCCTGGTCTTGCACAGTGTTGATCATCCTGTAATCATATTTAACCATGTGCTGAATAGGTGCAGGTATGTAGAACCTTAACTTTCTCTAGAACCTTACCTTTCTCTGTAAAGCTGACTCTACAAATTTCTAGAATACTTGGTAGTTGGTAGTTGCGAGCAGAGGCCCTGGTTTGTATTAAAATGTGCATTGCTCTTCGTGTGTAGAATTAGATTGCTCATTTTACACAGATAGCACCTCCAATAAATCAGCTCACTCCCCATTTAGGTACAGTAGCAAGTATCTGGACTCATGGATTTCCACTTCCAAACTGTCCCTGCAACCAGCCTGGTTGAAATGGGCATCCTGAGATAATATATAATTTGTCTCACTTTTATTGAAAACCACGTACTACTGAAACAACCTGACAGAGTGTGTGGGAGATGTAGTTATATAATGCTTTTGGAGGCAAAGCTCTCACATGAAGTCATCACAAATAACAAGCAGGTTGTTGATACCATACAGCATTGCACTAAAGCAATCACACATAGCTCTGACTAAACACAGAGACCTACATTTATTTTCCTTTTGTTTGCTGGGTTTGTTCATCTGAGTTTAGTCAAAAATCCATTTTCAACAAAGGCCCAGGCAGAAAAGTTCCAACGTATTGCAAACATTTTTAATCAGGCACTCATTAATATACATGAACAGAATTTAAACATACATTAACAATTACACGTACATTTGCTTATTAGATTACATTCATATGATGGTAGAGGCAACTCTTAGCAGTATAAAAGATACTTATGCATTAAATGTTGAACATTGAGCATTTGAAGAAGTGTTTAGTGGGTCAGTTCAATAAAAGATCATGTGAGTACTTAGAAATTCAAAGAAATGGAGGTGAGGGAAGGAACTAGGTTGGGCAGATAATGTTAAAATTGCATTTAAGAGGTGGGGTGTAAAGCATGTTCGGAGGCAGTTGTATACATACAGCTGTCATAAGGTTTACATTAGAAGTATAGAAGTGGGGGGGGTATGCAGTGTCACAAAATAAAGTATGTAGCTGGGAGACACTGCTAAAACTTTTCAGATATTAGTGAAGGCTGGTTGTGAGGGATAGGGATTCTGAATGAAAAGAAATGGTTTGACAATGTGCAAGCTGGTAATAAGAGTGGCATTTGTCGTAGAGATGTACAGGAGCAGATGTATTGATTCCACAGATGAAGTTTTCATTGTGTTCTAAATAAGTCTGCAATCTGAATGGATTTGGTGGCAGTGGAATGTCGTTCCATAGTTTACCTACATTATTTTAATATGGAGAGTCACCTGCAGTATTAGATGATTTGGTTATAGTGATCAGTGATTTCTCTCTAGAGCGTACAATTCTATTGGAGGAGGCAATTGTCTGTCTTATAGAAAAGTCTGTATGGAATTAGCTGAAAAAGAGCTAGGTGACATGGTACTTCTAAACAGTTTATTTTTCTTAAGACTAGGCAGTGTTTGCTTCTATTCTTATATTTTATGTCAGTTTTGGCTATTTTCTATGAGATTGCTGAAGTTTAGTGAAGACTGGAGCAGCATACAGGAGAGGTAGCAATAAGGAAGTAGATGCTATACATATTATGGCTTTTCTGGGTATGCTAAGACTCTTAAAAGTAACCAACCTAAGCCACAATGACCTCCTAAATATAACCTAAGAAACAAGTACCCTCAGCAATATCACACATACAAAATACAAGACGCACCCGCCATGAAAAATACATTTAAGAGTCACATTACTTCAGTTCAAAAACATATAAGGCAAACCTCCATACAATCCAATATCCTAGTCATAGGTGACTCCATAGTGAGACACACTGATGCACCAGACTGTGTGGGTAAAGGGTCGTGGTCAATTGTCTACCAGGTGCCAGGATTTGCCACATCACACATGTACTCAAATACACATATGACACAGTCATTGTGCACATGGGTCTAAATGACTTAAGATCTACCTCAATGGGCTATATGAAGAGAGACATAATGAAGCTCTTGGAATATGTGCCCTTGGCAAGTATGACCCTAATCTTGAGCAGCATTCTGCCATCACCAAGAATATGTCACAATACCAACACAGGATTATTGACTTCAACAAGTGGATTACCTTCTGGTGTCATTCAAAGGAAGTACTATATAGTTAGTTGGCCTGCTTTTTTTATCTTTATTCCTCTCTAATAATCTTACCTTTAAATATATTATTTATTTATAAATAATTAACAATACAACATACTAGTGACACTAGTATGATTATCATTTAGCTAGTCATCATCATCATCATTATCAACCCCCCCCCTTTTCCCATTTTCTACATGGAGTTGGGGTGTCATGCTAAAGGTCGCCATCTCTCTTGATTCAATGCCACCCACCTGCTTTCTTCAATACTCATGCCTGACTGTTGCAGATTTTATCTCACACAATTCATCCACCTCTTTGCTGGTTCCTCACTGTTTCTTCTTACCTTCTTCCCATCTGTCCCAGATTTTATTCAGCAGCTTGTCTTCTGCCTTTCTGCACATGTGCTAGAACTACTATAATCTGTTCTCTTTGATCTTTTCTGCATTTGGAGCTACTTTGGCCTCTGCTCTTATATCCAGCAAAGAAACCCTACTAACTGAGAAATACAGTAGTGGAATTGATTATGAACAGTTAAGCGCTTTCAGCTGCTTTAGCCTTCATCAGGTCACATGGCTCCATTAAAATAAAGCCATACTCCCCAATAACAAAAACAAAACAAAAACAACTCAAAACTTAAAATAAATAAACATGTACGATGGTTAAAATGAATAGTGAAAACCACAGTATTATTTACACTTCTTCCTATGTTGGTTCCTAGTGAGCACCACTTTATAGTTCATGTTGTTATTAAGCCCAGGTTTGCTATGAGCATATGTTAAAATTTCCCATTTTAACTCTCTAAATTCAAGTTCATTGCCACTGTCTCTGCTAAAACTATGCTCAACATGATATATAACCACAAAAAGAAATTTCTTAAAGTTAGAACATACCATGGAATGTTTGCTCAGAGCATTTTCAAGGATTTTAACTTTGATGGCATACTGATTTTCATAAATTATTTTTCTTAATTCTCTGGTGGTTCTGCCAATGTAAAAAGTGTCACAGGAATAACACTGAGCTAAATAAACCACATAATTAGAATAACAAGTGAAAAATCACGGTACCAGAAAATTTCTACCTATCCTGGGATTAGTAAAAAAAAAAAAAGGGGGGGTCTCTAAAATAAACTTGTATTGAGAACAATTGTAACATTTGTGTGTTCCTTTGTCACCTCTCTTGTAATTTTCATTAAACTCTCTTTCCATTATTGTTTTTAAATTTTTTGCTCTCTTATTAAGGAATCTAGATCTATCACCCACTGCCTTTATTTCATCACTAACTTCAAAAATATTCCAATTGACAAAAATGACTTTCTTAATAGCATTGGTGTCAAATGTGAAAACCAAAGGCATCCCAAAAGACCATTCTTGGGGGAGATTGTGATTAACGTTAACATTCTCTCTATGGGTGCTTTCTTGTTTAAAAATTTTTCAACAGTTCTTTTTGGGTATCCCCTGTTAAGTCCCACCTACTAAACTTGAAATTATGCCATTGCCTTGACCACACGTAGTCTTAGACTGTCCTGCTGTATAACCTGTTTGCATCTCCTAACTTCCTTTCTCTTTTAGTAACTTCTGCTTAAACTAACCTCCTAAACTCTCAGCTCTACTACTATAGCCTTACTATATACCCCTCATTTCTCTCCCCCTTCCTGTTTTCCACACTATTCATCTTTTTCCCCCCACTTCCTGTCAGTCTGTACATTTTCCTTCTTTTGAACAATGATTATCCTTTTGTTTTTACTCTTATATGTAGTAAATTTAGACCACTGCTATCAGTGCAACCCTTAATGTTCATATTTTTTTCTTTTGTTTTTCTCTTTATAATTAATTTCATATTTGCATTGTTATAGGTTCATAGGTGTGTACTAGGCTAATGGTCCTGGAGCCTTTACAAGCCTAGCCCATAGGATTACCCTGGCATCATCTCACCCGACCTTAGTTCCCAGTGCCTCTGTCGAGTAGAGCCACTGGAGTGATCCCTGGGTTGAATTTTCTATTTCCAATCCACTCATCAAGATTTCTTTTGAAGAGGACCAGTGAGGTGCTCTGCTTTGACATGTATGGGAAATCTATTCCATAGCATGAGCAGTCTCTGTGTTATGAACCTGTCCCTCCAGTATGTTCTGTTGATTGTGCTAATGAAGTTGAGGTCATTGGAGTGTGTGGTGCGGAGGGATTGGGATTTCTTTAGATGTAGCATTTCTAACAGTGCTGGGTCATACATGGCTTTGTAAATCAAGCAGAGATCGCCTCTAAGTAGATGATATGAGACAGAATAGTTGGAGTTTTTTTTAGTCTGTCCATATAGGACAAGTATTTAAGGCATAAGATCCTCTTTGTGAGGTACTTTTGTGGCCTCTCCAGTAGTTGCAGGTGTCTAGTGAGGTACATGCCAAATGGGGCATTGTACTCGATGACTGGCCTAATCAGGGAAGAGTAGAGGGTGACAATGACCTCTTTCTTCCTGGATGCAAAACCCTTAGTAATGAAATGCACCACATAGGACTTTCTGACTACAGTGGCAGTGTGGTGGTCAAAAGAGAGGTTGCTGTCAACCTGTGTTCCCAGATCTCTTATAATGCCTTCTGTGTTCAGTGGACTACCATTGATGTGGTAATTCATGGTAACTGGGTCTTTCCCAGAGGGGATGATGACACATTTTTTGGCATTGAGCTTGAGGCCATGGTTCTGACACCAGTCATTGTTCTCAGTGCGGCCTTTCTGTAGGATGTCAGCATTACTTGGGGAGTTAATAATGGCTCCTAACTTTCAATCAACTGCGAACTTTGTCAGCCAGAGTGCCTTTGTGTTGGCCTGGACTTCTGAGAAGTAAATACCAAACAGTAGAGGATCCAGGACCAATCCCTATGGGACTACACTCATGACTGGTCGGCAGTCTGACTTAGAGTCAGCTACTTTCACACTGTGGGTTCTATCTGTCAGCCAGTTTGCAACCCACCTAGTGATATAGGGGTTGATGCCAAGCTTAGTGAATTTTTCTATGATTCTTGAGTGGGGAATGGTATCAAAGGCCTTGGCCAGATCAAGGTAGGCTGTATGAACCACCTTGCTTTCATCCACAGTTCTGGTGACTGACTCAAAGAAGTTGACCAAGTTGAGCAGGCATGATCTACCCTTCACAAAACCAAACTGTGTGGGATCCAGAGTTTGGAGATTCCCTATATCCTTGTTTATTAGGTCCATGATGATGTGTTCCATAGCTTTGCATATCAGACTTGTCAGGCTAATGGGGCAATAGTTCCCAGGGTCTGTAGTCACTCATCCTTTGTGGAGAGGGATGACTATACCAGTGCACCATTCGGTAAGAACAAAGCCTGAAGTGAGGCTGTGATTGAACAGGGCACACAGGTGAGGTGCTAGTTCACTCTGTAGTTCATGTAGAACACAGCTAGGGATATTTTCAGGTCCCATAGAAGCTGTATTTCTGGCCTTGGACAGTGCTGTTTTAACCTGTGCAGCAGTAATACTGAGTGCCTGGCAATCTACTGGTATTGTGAATGGTCCTCTTGGGGAGGAGAGAGGGGTAAAGATGGCAATGAATCTGTCAGCCAGTATATTGGCAATATCTGTTGGCTCGGTATAGAAGGTACCATTGTGCAGTAGCTCAGAGCAAATCTGAGTATTGCCGTGGAGATTCTTTACATAACTATAGAAGGCCTTGTGGTTGTCTTTACTATCTGCTGCAATTCTGTTTTCCTAGCTAGCTTTAGAGAATTTGATGAGGGATCTCAACTTTTTGTTGAGGTTGATAAGGGAATTTTTCCAGTCTTGGGACTTCACCTTATTCCTCATCAGTTTCTTCCTTCTGTTGTAGAATTTGTTTATGGCAGGGGATCACCAGATTGGCTTCCTTTTTTTTGAGGAGAGCTTCTTGGTTTTATTGGGTATGGCGAGATCCATGCATTTGTGTACGTGTTCTTACAGTGCATTGGTGTATGATTTGGCAGTTATGCAACTATTCTCCATTTGCATGGGTGCCGTGAAGTTAGTCACCTCTGTTTTTAAGACTCCAAAGTTAGCTTAGGAGAAGTTTTTCATGGTGGGTACCTTTGTGGTGGGTGCAGTAGGAGGGATGTGGATTTCCAAGGTGATTAGTTTGTTGTCGGATCTAACCGGGGGGGAGAGTTGACTATTGGTGTAGGCAACGGTTGCCCATGTTAGTAATGACCAGATCAAGTATGTTGCTACCTCTAGTGGGGGTAAGAATGAGCTGGTCCAGAGCATTGGAATTAATGATTTCCATGAAACTTTGGGCAAGTGTACTGGTACATGGGTAGTTTTCCCAGTAATGTTGGGGTAGTTGAAGTTGCCCAGTATGAGAGTGTTAGGTTGGACCCTAATATTCTCCAGGGTGCTTAGGAATGTGGAGTGTTAGTCTTGGGACATGGTTGGGGACCTATAACAGGCTACGACCTGAATCTCTGCCTTACCTAATGTTAGCTGCACCTGAAGTACCTCTGATGCTTTATGTTGGGCTACCAGTCTGGAGGTGTGCACATCCTTTATGAATATGGAAACCCCACCATCTTTTGAGCTTCAGTCCAAGTTCTGGGGCCAAAAGGTGTGGAATGAGCTATAGCTTGGTAGTGCAGGGGTGCTGTCTGCTGCCTTGGACCAGGTCTCTGTTACAGCACAAATGTCGATGTTCTCCATTTGAAGGAGTGCTTTGAGCTAGTGCATTTTGAGAATGAGACTTCTAGCATTGAGCAGCATGACCCTCAGATTGCATTTGTTTGTAGCTGTTATGGTGCTAATTTGGTCTTTGGAACACCACCTAAAAAAGGTACTATAGGGGTGGCAAAAGCCTTGGCCAGTATCCAGAAACCCAGGGGTGACAGATGCAGGCCACCTCTGTCAAAGCATCGAGGACTGTCAGTCATGTTATCCCAGGCAGACAGATACTGATTTGCTTAGAATGATACCGGAAACTTAGCCAATTGTTGAAATCAATCATTTTCTGCCTGTACTGTGGTATCATTATGGGTGATGGTAGGATGCTGCTCAGGGCTAAGTCATACCCACCTGGGCTATTTAATCCGAGAGCTCCTCCATGTCTCTTTTCATGTAGTCCAGGGAGGTACGTCTCAGGTCATTCACACCTACATGTACAATGACAGAGTCATATTTGTACCTGTTGTTGATGGACCAGAGTGCATGCGTTAAGTGATGGATCATGGCAACTGACAAGCAGCTGACTGTTACTTTCTCATTATTCAACCTAGTGAGTGGGACATCAGTGTACCTCACTATTGAGTTACCTATAACTAGTGTGCTGGGCATGCTGTTTTGCCTTAGGGGCTTTGGTTGAATGGCACACTGTTTAGGAGAGTTATGTGTCTTGTGATTAGTGTTGTGTTGTGGTGGTCAAGTGCGTTTCTGCCTTGGAGGTCTCTGCTGTTTGGGTAGATTTTTATTGAGAGCCTCCGTGAAGGTGGGTGTGTGGATTGTGTTTTTTATGTGAAGGCAGTGCTGGTGTATGTTCTGGAGGGCTATGTGTTCCATGTGGTGTGGTGCAAGTGTTGACCTTCTCCTCCTGACCAACTATTCCGGTCTTGGCTGGAGAGTGTGTGGCTTCCAGTTTGGATATATAAATGCATTTCTCACAAGTCTGAGTGTTGGGAGGTAAGAGGAGAGGATTGTTGGTGTACATGAGGCAGTTGCTACATTGCCTCAGGATGCCCAAGTAAAGCACAGGGAACTGACGTCTATTATTTTTAATAGTTTTTGTCCTGTATGTTTATCTCTGCTTATGTTTGCTGGGGCTCTTTCCCCTTGGGTCTCCAGTGAAAATGGGTTGCTTACTATCAATGCAATGCAAATAGTTAATAACTTTTTTTTTACAATGTTTTTGTATTGTGATTGTTATTTAATATTTGTATGTTGTCACTTTACCTTTACTTATATTTGCTGAGGCTTTTCTCCTTGGGTCTCCACTGAAAATGCTTTTTTTTTCTGCAAACTCAATTGGACTAACCCGGTTAACAAATGTGAAATAAATAAAATAAAATAAATAAGTAATCTCTGATGGAATGCCTGTGCCAAAAAAATCTATTTTGTCCACGTCTGTAGTTAACCTTTTAAGTCTAACCAATTGACTTTTAATAATGTTGTACTTTATATAAGAGGAGTGTACACTTGAATAACGCAAAAAAGATTACATGAAAGTTCGTGTAGCTGATAACAGTATTCAAACTGTGATTATCTATGGTTTTGTAAACTTCTAAATTTAAGAAACTCACTCTAGAGGTGTGATAAGTAAATAAAAATTAAAAAAATCAGAGATTACATTGATCTTCTCAATAAAATATTCTAATTCATTGGCAGACCCCTTCCAAATGAAAAACATACCATCTATAAAATGAAAATAAGAATGAGTTTTATCATGTCTCTCTATCAGTGGCAGAACATAAATTTCCCAATAAGCCATGACTAAATTGGAAAAATTGGGGGCCATACTCACACCCATGGCTACACCCCTCTTCTGATGGTAATAATTCCCTTCAAAGGTAAAAAAATTGTTAGACAAACCCTGATCGATACATTCCATAAGAAACCTGACTTCTCCCACAGTGTAGTCATTGCTTTTGTTAAGCATAAAACCTGTCCATTCAATACCAAAGTTATGTGGAATTGAAATGTATAAAGAATAAACATCTATAGTAACAAAAAAAAAACATCTGGATCTATCTTAACTTCCTTGATTTTCTCCAAGAAGTCAAAAGAATCTCTAATAAAAGATGATGGAACCCATAATACCAATGTTAGCAATGCTCATTCAACAAATTTGGATATTACCTCCAGTTTGGATGTTGGTGCTGACACTATCAGCCTATAAGGTGATTGAACTGCATTTTTATGTATCTTAGGCACACTGAGCAATTTATCCATTCTGGGTTTAGGGGCGAAGACAAAATTATACATATTATCAAAAATAACACCCTCAATAAGGCTGCTGTAAAGCCATGAATCTATTTGTCTATATGCCTTGTTACCATCATGTTTGCTGACGCTAGAAAAAAAAGTGACATCTTCTAACAAAGGGAACATACCCTGTAGATAGTCACAGTTGTTAATTATAACTGTTGCTCCCC
The DNA here is from genome assembly GCF_019279795.1 of Protopterus annectens. Taxonomy (NCBI): domain Eukaryota; kingdom Metazoa; phylum Chordata; order Ceratodontiformes; family Protopteridae; genus Protopterus; species Protopterus annectens. The sequence goes on from NC_056748.1 coordinate 357,332,043, forward strand.
CTTATCTGCCTTAATGACTCTGATTTCTTTGTCACTACGTAATTGTTTTAAACTCTGTCTTAAAGCTGTAGATAAATTAAAAAAAAACTTCTTATCATTCCTATTACTTAAAATAACTCTAATGTCTTTATCACAGTTCTCTTCAAAAACCTTAATAACAAGATGCAATGGTGGATTAAACACACTTGGGATCACAAATTTACCCTTAGTTTTATTACAATCATCCCTGAACAAAACTTTCAAGTTCAGTTTTGTAATGTACCCTTTGAAGTCAATAATAGTCTGTACCAACTCTGACCTAGCTGCTGGTATAAATGTAAAACCCCTCTGCAACACTTTAATGGCTGTAACATTCAATTCCCTGTTGGACAAATTGAAACTTTTGTGTTACATAGGCATTATATCTCGTAGTCCATTGTTCCTTCAACTGAGCATGCGGAAAAAGAGAACCAGGTAGATTTTCAGAAGAATTCTAAGTATCTTCTGACTGTCCTTGTTGAAAAGGTCCTGTGTGGTTAGTCAGAAGGTCACCACAATCTTCTGAATGCCTATTGTCTCTACCATAACATTGAAATTGAAGTTGCTCATTTGTCTGTCTGAGCCTTTTAAATCTTCTGTGCGTGTTGTGAACTGCAGGTCGTGCACCAAGTTCGGCTGCTTACTTGTTACGTTCCATTGGAGAAGTTCTCTGCATTCTCATACTGTCATTGTGCGAATTATGGATTCCATCTGAACTTAAGGTGGTACCACTGAATTTCTCATACTCCCTTTTGTCTCTCTCGCTCTTTTTTCTTTTTATATTCAACATCACATCTGTGAATCTTTTCCTTAATATTCACCACTCTCTCACTAAGCATACCACCACCCATCTCAGCACTTCCATTTCCATCACCTCTAGCTTCCTTATCTGATCTGCTTTCACTGCCCAGGTTTCTGTACCATACAGTAATACTGGTCGCACTACTGTTTTGTACACCTTACTTTTCAGCTTCTTTGGCATTCTTCTGCCATACAGTACACTACAACTGACACTCTATACCAGTTGGCTGCAGCCCCTCTGATTCTAGCTTTGACCTCTTCATTCAGACTTCCCGTCTTCTCAACCACCTCTCCCAGATATTTGAAGATGTTAACTTGTTCCACTATCTTCCCTTCTATCTCAGTTCTCAGCTTCTTCTGATTTCCCGAATTTAATGCCATCACAACTGTCTTATCTGCGCTTAGTTTCAGCCCATGTGCCATCGGTTTTGCATTCCATTCCCCTATTCTTTGCCAAAGCTGTTGCATAGAGTCTGCCTGTAATGCCACATTGTCTGGATACCATTCAGCTATGTACGTTAATATTCATATGCCTTTTTTAGTTAGGGGGTTTCATTTTCATTTTTATTTTTATTTAAGAAAAGCTTAATATTATTCTATGAGCTTTCTTCTGATGTAGTGACTGGTCCAATTATTTTTTTTCCAAAAAGCACACATTTTATATATTTATATATTTATCTAGTAAGTCTTTTCAAATTATTTGCCTTTTAATTAGGTTTCTTATTTTCAACTTGATGTGTATGTCCTTTTAAAAAATATATGTTATTTTATAAGCTGTTTAAGGAGTGACTGATTTAATTGGTTTGCTGAATATGGTATTAATTCTGTTACTTAATTGATGTACTTAATTGTTTAATTTAATGTTGATATAAAGGAAATTGTTTTGGACAATTAAAATCATTCTGATGAAGTCTTGAGTTGTAGATGAAAACATTGATCCCAAACTTGTGGCATTAAATGCACTAATTATTTAATCTTTTGGAGATTAATTAAGTATTTATATTTTCTTTTGCTCCTTGATCCTTCCAGTGCACTTAGTTTGGTTTATTAATTTCAGGAGTGTACACGGCTACAATTTAATTTCATCTTTGAGAAGTACAATATATACCAGCCTGGCAGGAGATGGTGGACAATCCTTTTCCAAGGATGGCCTCCACCTATTCCCATGCATTGTAATGGAGACCTGGTCATGACCAATAAGAGCACTCCATCAATTCAGGATTCCAATGCCTACCACACTTTCAGACATGCTGCACTAGATGAATACACTAAAGGCAGCAGTGCCTCCATATTTCAATAAAAAGAATCACTTCCAGACTTGTTAGACAAGATTATGACCAGGAACTCCTCCTTATTCAAGTTGCTATCAATAAGCCCCCTTACCAAGGCACAGCTAACTATAGGATCCCCCTATGTTCCCCTCAGCTCATACATGTTACCTAACTAGTATAGAGTCAGTATGCATTAAACCACACACCATTCTTCTAAGAGACTTCAACTAAACTTCCATTAACTGGGAGAAGTATACATCCACAAACATGTATGCCCAGAAATTTCTGGAGTTTATCAATACAAATTCTTTGGTCCAGTTATTCTCCACTCAACTGGGGATGATAAAATCCTGTACTTTGTTTAACATCATAGGACAGCTTTGATCCCCACCAATTGTAACTCCCTCCCTGGTTAAATCAGGCCACAAATTAGTTACTTTCACCATAAGATTGAAGCTAGAAACATCATCCATACTTCAGTATTCAGAGATTGTGCTAAAGCTAATCTACTAACACTGAGTGATGACTTGGCTAAAGTTAAAATCCCCTTCCAGATTGATGACCCCACTGCTTATGTGGACTAATTTACCTCCAATTTCTCTGCACAGACACAGCTGTTTCTGTCTGAAGAAAATACAACCCAAATCCAAACAGGCTCTGTAACAAAAGAAAAAATAACTGCATGCAAAAATCAGTTTAATTCACAGGTGACAAAAATGCTCTTGCTAAACTTAAGCAACTCTGGATCAGGATCAAATTAGCCAAAGCCACATAGAAAATGGAAATAGCCATCCATGTGAAAGACAACCACAAGGTCTTCTTTATCTGTGTTAGAAACCTCAAAAGCAATACCCATCACTATACAGAACTTGTAGTAAATGATATTACATACCTGAACCCAGAGGACATAGCCAATCTACTAGCAGACAAACTTAAATGCCACCCTCTCTTTCTTTTCCTATATTTCCAGATCACATACTTGCATCTACAACCCCCACAAATCTCCCAAGAACAAGTCTTGAATGCACAGTCCAAGGCCAAGATCACTACTTGTATGAACCTGGATAATACCACATACAAGTCTGAAAGAGGACTTGCCAGACCTCTACAGAGGCTTTTCATTATCACCCACTAAACAGGCTTCATACTGGATGGACAGAGGACAGGAACAGTCATCCCCTTGCACAAATGTCAGGTGTCAATAGATCCAGGTAATTATAAATCTGGAAACCTGACCAGCCTCATCTGTATGGCTATAGAAAGGATCATTATGGAATTAATAAAACGGACATAGATAACCAACCCAAGCCAGTTCAGATTTGCCAAGGGCAGATCCTCTCTTCTTTTAGAAGGTCAGTGAAGCAATGGATGAAGGCAGATCATTACACACTGCATATCAAGACCTTGCAAAGACATGTGACACCATCTCATACTCGGGTCTTGTAAATAAACTCTCCCAACTAAATGTTAATCCATGTGTAACTCAGCTGATAGCAAAGTGTTTCACAAATAGAACCAAGAAAATTAGGATGCATGGCTCTAACTCCTCTAAAAACATGTCACTAGTGGTTTACCTCAGGGTTCAGTCCTTTGGCTACTCCTCTTCTTGAAGGCTGACCATGTTTGTAGATGAATGCAAACTTGGTGCCATCATAAACTTCCCCGAAGACACCAAGATCCTCTAAGCAAGCCTTTTCTGAACAAATAACTAGGTAAAAACCATGTACTAAATCTAAATACCAAGAAATGTGTAATAGTATCCTTCAACAAGCAGGACTTCCTTTATAACTATCACATTGACAACACACCCCTGAAAGCTGATCTCATAGTCAGAGATCTGGGAGCCTGTGTTAATAACAAATTGATCTTTGATCACCATGTATCCACTATTGTAAGGAAGTCTCTTTTCATTGTACAACTTATATCTAAAGCTTTGCTTGCTTACTTGTATTCCTAGCCAAAGGATGTAATCATTCCACTGCGCTCAACTCTCATTAGGCCAGTCATTAAATACAATTCTCCTTTTGGTCAAATGACAACAACTCTCTCACAAAAAAAAACCTCAAGGACCTAAATCATACAAAACAATGCAGACTATACTTCTCTGTGCCATACAGGCTACTAAGAGACGATATCTGCCTTATGTATAGAGCTTCAACAGACCTATTACACATTCACAAGTCCAGTGGTAGCATTAACACCCACTAAAGGGATATCAATCTATTTTGCAATAAAAGTGAACATGTTGGAGAGGGAAAGGTATGTATTATAGTGAGCTCTGCTTCTATGGAAATGTCTTCTAGTCCACATAAATGAAACTACTTCTCTTACTCTCTTCAAGTATAATTTGGACAAATGGATTGGAATCTGCAAATTTAGCCCTGGTTTAGCACCAGTGTTCCTCACGGCTAAGGGCAAAAAGTAAATGTCCCAACACATCTTTGTTCTTCATGCATCTGGATTATTCATACACAAAATATAAGAGCTAAAAAAAAAACTTCCATGGGAGGGTAAGGCTAGGATTTTTAAAACACAAACAGATCAATAGTATACTAACTACCTATGAAATTTGGATAGGCTAAATTATAGAATGCTGCGGGGAAAATGTCAAGCAGTAGATACAATCTGACCATCTATTACAATTTTAGCAAGATACTTTGCTTTAATCCACCAGTCCTGGACCTGAGAATAAGTTCACCAGCAATGTTTGATATTATTAGCATATTTCCCTTTGCAAGACCAACAGCTATTAGATGCCACAACACCTCATCATATAAAGCCTATTTGGGGTATAATGAATACCAATTATAATTTTACAATGAACTGACAAATATCTGAATGGAATATACCTAGCAGGGAAAATTATAAACACTTCACCATTTTAATAAAACACCATCAGACAGTACAAGTTCCCATTTTTCAGTCCTAATTCCACCTTTCGTTTTTGCTGATTTCTTTCTAAAAAATATTTAATTTACTATATTAGAAAAAACACATTAAGATATACTGTTTCTTATAACTTTAAGGAATGATTATAACATTTCAAAACAACAACAAAAAATATTTCTTATGATACAGACTGAGATAAAACTTCAATTTACATTTGCTTTACAGAACAAAGAACAAAGCTTCTGATAGTAACCAAAGGATAAATATTTCCTTATATTGTGTGAAAAAGTTGGACCATGGGTAAAATGCCATTTAGATATAATTTTGTCAAAGACACTGCGATTTCTGCATATAAATTCCTGATTCCCAAAAACAGGGAAGTACATTAGAAATCTACTCTGCAGTATTCCAGACTGATTATATTTAATATGCCACTTGCATTCCTTACTTAAGACTTCTCTTATTTCGCTTGAACATTGATTATCTGAATATCGAATACCAATTGAACGTTTAAACATAGACTAGTATAGCGAAGAAAAAAAATGCCTCAGTTCTGTTCCTTTTTAGGCTTTGATGCCTTATTACTAATGCCATTTTCACCAGATGCACTACAAATACTATTTGAGGGAATAAATATGTTTTAATTGCCTTTACTGCTTCCAGTAATAAAAAATGTAGCCTATGGCAATCCTGGAAACTTCCCTTTAATTTTCTTATTGTCAGATCTTGACAATATGTCTTGGGAGAATTATGCACCCCAAAATTATAATATGTAAATAGTGCTATTTCTTTTGAACATTACCGAGTACTATAAAAATCAATTGATAGTCTTTTTTCATCCATTAAATTGATTTTGAACACCGTCTTTCATTCTGCCCTTTCAAAATCCTTTCCAATGTGTTTTTTTCTGTGAATTTCATATTCTAATTAATATAGCATCTGTGTATACCGGGCCAAAAATAGTTTATTATTGATGTTTATGCTAGTGATCTGGTTTGATATATTGTATTTCACAGGGGATGGTGATTGAGGCTCTAATCATAACCACATTATTATGAGATTGAAATGTTAAGAACTTCATCTTGATGCTATTGTCAAGCAAAGCTCAAGAGATGACCCTTGAGATTGATATAAAAAGTACAGTTGTGTACACTTACCATAAATGTAAATGTTCGAGTGTATTCACTGTTGCAGTCATTACAATTGGGTTATCCTGCTGGCAGGCTACCCTCAGTCAGCCTGAATTCCAAAGTCTAGGTCCGGCGTTGGTTGCTGTTGCCTCTTCCTTGATGTCAGTGCGCCAGGGGAATAAAAGATGCAGCCGACGCCATTTTCTTCAGTTTTTCTTGCCCCAGATGTCAGGTGCCCCCAAAAGGGTAGGCTAAAAATATGTCAATAAAACATGCATGCACCAAAGTATATATTTTGCCTTCATCTACAAGCAAATACACCACATAGGTTGTATAGACGACAAGTACAGATAAGTTCCAGCAAAGAAATGGGGGATGGCGGGTGGGTAACCTGGACTGCAACAGTGAATACACTCGAACATCTACATTTATGGTAAGTGTACACAACTCTACTATGTTCTTCGTGTTTCACTGTTGCAGTCATTACAATTGGGTTGAATCCCAAAGCTAAGGTTGGGAGGCTGGAGCTAAATAGCATTAGGAGTGGCTATTAGGCCCTGCAGAACTGCAGTGGCAAAGCCTGCCCTGGATTTAGAGTAGAGTGGTAAGTGATAACGCTTTGTGAAGGTGTGCACTGAACTCCAAGTAGCAGCCTCTAAAATGTCTTTGGTTAGTACTCCCCTGAGGAAGGCTGCTGAAGTGGCTGCTGCTCTGGTTGAATGTGGCCTAATGCCCTTAGGTACTGGCTTGCCATGTTGTGAATAGTAGAAATGAATGCAGTGGCCTATCCACTTTGAAATAGTCTGCTTTGAGATAGCCTTTCCTTGTGATCCTGCAGCATATGCCACTAGTAATTGGTCTGTCTTTCTGAAAGCTTTGGTTCTGTTCAAATAGAAGCATAGCTGTCTGTGTATGTCCAAAGAATGCAGAATTCTCTCCCCCTTATTCTGTGGGTTTGGATAAAAGGCAGGCAGATGGATAGTTTGGTTAAGGGCCACACTGGACACTACCTTAGGCATAAATGTTGGGTTTGTCCTCAGAGAAACCCTGTCTGGATAAAAAATGATAAAAGGTTCCACAGCCATGAGTGCCTGTAGCTCTGAAACTCATCTTGCAGATGTTATTGCTAGGAGCAGAGCTGTTTTCCAAGATAAAAACTTTATATCAGCTGTAGCGGCTGGCTCAAGGCAGGGTGAGTTTTTCCAAGACATAATTGAGGTCCCATGCAGGTATTGGTGATCTCCTTGGAGGCCTTACATTTTTGGCCCCTCTGAGGTACTGCCTTAATAAAGGATGAGAAAAGATTGGTGGCTCTGTATTGTAATGAGCTGAAATGGCAGAGGCATGAATTTTTATAGATGAAAAGGATAGGCCTTTGTCCAGCATCTCAGTCAAGTATTGCAAAATCTGAGGAATATTTGGTACAGCTGTGTCAATTCCTTGTGCCTGGTTCCAAGCACAGGATCTCTTCCATTTTCCAGCATAGGATTTTCTAGTCCTAGGCCTCCTGGCCGTCAAAATGACATCCATCACCGCTTTAGTGAGAGGTGTGTTTTGAATGACTACATTATCTGCCATGCTGCCAGATTTAAGGTCTTGAGTTGGCTGTGCAGGATCTGATTGTTCTGCTGGGACAGTAGATGAGGCACTTGAGGTAAGGTCCAGGCTGGGCATTGAGACAAGTTCCTTAGGATTGGATACCAGTACTGGTGTGGCCAGTCTGGGGCAATCAGTATAATTTTTGGCTTCTCCTGTCTGACCTTTAGGAGTACCTTAGGGAGGAGAGGCAGAGGAGGAAAGGCATATACTGTTAAGTTTTTCCAGCTGAAAGATAGGGCATCCACTTTCCATGCTTGTCTGTGATAAGTCCTTGTGCAGAATATTTTCAGTTGGCAGTTGTGAGGTGAGGCAAATAGATCTATGTCCGGGCATCCCCATTTCCTTGTTACCATGCTGAAGACTTGTGGATCCAATTTCCACTCGTGTGGATCCATAAGGTTTCTGCTTAGTTCGTCTGCCAGAGTATTTATCTTTCCTGGCAGGAATTGTGCCTGCAGATGTACTTGGTAAGTCAATGCTGTGTCCCACAAAGTCATGGCTAGTCTGCAAAGGGGATAAGAATGAGTGCCTCCCTGCTTGTTTATATACCACATGACTGTGGTATTGTCTGTCTTTATCAGTAGTTGTCCCGGATGAAGTAGGTCCTTGAAGGCTGTCAGGGCATTTTGAACAGCTAGCATCTCTTTTTGATTGATATGTAGATGCATTTGGTTTGCGGACCATGTGCCTTGAATACATCTTCCTACCATGTGGGCTCCCCAGGCATAATCCGATGCATCTGTTGTTAAAGTCTGTGTGGCTGGGGGTAGAGTGAATGGCTGTCCCTTGTTCTGGTGACAGGCCTTCGCCCACCATCGAAACTCCTGTTGCAGGCAGGGAATGAGAGTAACTATTGTTTCCAGGCTGTGGCAATGTTGAGTCCAAACACTTTTTAGGTACCATTGAAGTTTCCTCATATGCAGTCTTGCATATGGAATTAGTAGAATGCAGGATGCCAAGAAGCCCAAAGCCTGCAGAATTTTTCTTGCAGATAACTGGGCCTTTGTTGTCAACAGTTTGAAATAGGTAGTCAGTTGCCTTTGTTTGTCTGCTGTGAGATAGCCATCTGGGCAGTTGTATTTAAGCTTGCACCCAGGAATATTATCTCTTGAGAGGGTACTAGTTTTGATTTTTGTTCGTTGACTGTGTACCCTAGGCATGGTAGTAATCTCTTTACAAATGCCAGATGCTGTAGTAGAATGTCCTTGTTCTCTGCTTGAATGAGGCAGTCGTCCAAGTAAGGATATATCTGTATTCCTCTTTGTCTGCAGTATGCAATTACTGGTGCCAGGCACTTTGTGAAGATCCTGGGCGCAGTAGATAAGCCAAAGGGCAGTGCAGAGAATTGGTAGTGCATTGAGCCAGCTTTGAATCTGAGGTATCTTCTGCATGTTTGTCTGATTGGGACGTACAGGTATGCCTCATTTAGTTCTAAAGTCACAAGCCAAGCCTTCTTGCCCAACATGGACAGAAGCTGCTGTATAGTCAACATTTTGAATTTTGGAATATCCAGATATGTGTTTAGAATAGATATGTCCAGTATTGGTCTCCAGGCTTTGTCCTTTCTGGGTACCAAGAACAGTCTTGAATAAAATCCTTGTCCTTGCTCTTGCTCTGGTACTTGTTGAATGGCCCTCATGTCCATGAGGGATGAGACTTGTTTTTGTGCCTCTGCCCATTGATGTTTTGGCAGGTCTGGCCAACCGTTTGCCCTTGGCAGGGTATGGAAGTGAAACTTGTAGCCTTGTGACACTATGTTTAAGACCCATTTGTCCTGGGTTATTATGTGCCAAGTTTGAGAAAAAAGTGCTAGTTTTCCCCCTAAAAGTGCTGCCAGAAGATAAGTGCTTGGCACGGGCAGGGGGAAGTCATTGGGACTGTTTCCTGTATGGCTGTGATTTGTCTTCTCCAGTTTTGGAGGTAGAAGCACCCCATTGTTTAGCCCTGTATGAAGCTTGGGGCTGGGATCTGCCTCTAGCGCATCTGTATCTGCTCCTTTGTGGCCTGTCTGACACTGGAAAGGACCAATTCTTTGTAGGCCAGTGTCTGCTAAATCTTGGTGGCTGAACCTGTAAGAAATCCTTGACTGTTTGCATAGATTTAGCTTTGTCCTCCATTTTCTCTAACACCTCTTCTGCTTTAACACCAAACAAAGTATCATGCTGTAATGGAGCATCTAATAATTTTTCTTTAACATGATCAGGTAGATTTTGTTCCTTTAACCAAGCATGCCTCCTAATGACATAACCTGTAACTGCGGCTCTGCAGGAGGCCTCCAGAGAATCAAAACCACATTGCAAAGTATGCTTTCCAACTTGTTCAGCTGCATGCAATAAATCCTGCATTTCTTTGTTTTCTGTACATTCAGAATTTATCAACATTTTCTGTTTAAGCAGTGACATAATATATTGCTGATATTTGAGCATATGAAACTGACAATTTAAAGCCCTTATAGCCAAGGTAGCAGAAGTGAAAATCTTTTTTCCCATCTGTCCAATGCCCTAGAATCCCTGTCAGAGGGAGTAGGGTTTTTTGCAGTGGAAGCCTTGACCCCTTTGGGACCCTGAGAGATAGTTTCTGGGTCAGCAGCAGGGTTTTTGAAAAGGAATTTATGAGAGTCAGGAACCCTGTAGTACCTGTCCGGCTTAACAGGAGCTGGAGGTAAGGAGTCAGGGGTCAGACTGGACTCTGAAAATACATCATCTACAATGTCTAACACAGGTGGGATAGCTAGGGGCCTGTGTTGTGGTAGTAAAAGGAAGTCTCTGAGCCTTTTCTTAGATTCTGAATAATTTTGGCTCTCCCAATGGAAATACTCCCTCACGGTATGTAAAGTTTCCCCAAAAGAATAATCCTCAGGAGGAGAGGCTGAAAGGATAGATTCTTCAGCATCAGAATCCTCATAGGGAGGAAGAGAGTATTCCTGATCAGAAGAGGAATCAGATGAAATGGAAACCTGATCTGAAGATTCATATTCTGTCTCTCGCCTAGGCCTCTTATCAGGAGGGGGATGGGAACCCCTGATCAAAGTAATTAGGTCTTTGGCCATTTTGAGCATCTGTTTTTTAGGCATGGAGGCCTGTCCATGAGGCTGTTGTACTTGTTTCTTTGTCTTTAAAGGTGCTTTAGTCTTTGCCTTTGAAGCTGAAGTCATTTTAACATATAATTGAGTAGGTCTGAAAACACCCTCAGAAGCCGATGCCTGCTCAGCGGCTCTGGACCCATCTGAGGGAATAGTTTCTGAAGGTCCAATACCTTGAGCTTCCAGCGGCCTGCTCAACTCCACGTGGGTGTCAGTAGCGGGCTGCGAGTCTAAAGTAGCGGTCGTCAGGGGCTACGAAGGCACCACACTGAGAACCGGAAAACCAGCGACTGGCTTAGAAGAAGCCTCATCATCGGTTTTGGACCTTGGATGCCTGTCCTTTTCTTTGCGTTTCTTGTGAATTCCGGTAGTCAGATGGCTATCCGACGACATTGTATAGTTAAATCTTCTGCCAAAATAGTGAAATGCAAAATTTTACCAACGCTTAACAGTGTGTTGGTTAAATCTAGCACAAAACCAACAATTAGCAACATCGTGGTCAGGGCCTAGGCAAGGAATACAGTAGGAATGAAAGTCCTTATGAGGTATTTGCTTCCCACAAGAAATACAATTATTAACTTTTTCTGACATCGGTCTGGAGCAAGAAAAAAGTTTCGCCAATGGGGTACTTAGCTTTTAGTGAAGACTTTGGATCTGAAATTCGAACACGAAAATCTCAGGAGTCGGCCGACCGGCACTTGCGAACTGCTTTTGCTTCGGGCACCACGTGGCAAGAAAGACTGGAGAAAAATGGCGTCGGCTGCATCTTTTATACCCCTGGAGCACTGACGTCAGGGAAGAGGCGACAGCAACTGATGCTGGACTTAGACTTTGGAATTCAGGCCGACTGAGGGTAGCCTGCCAGCAGGATAACCCAATTGTAATGACTGCAACAGTGAAACACGAAGAACATCATATAGCAAGTGAATTATGACTGCAGAGACCTGGCCATAATTCCTTCTAGTGTATGAGATTTTATCTGGTCCATGTACTTCCAATTACAGAAAAAAGAAAGCAAAGTGTTTTACAGGATAGCCATTTGATATTCCGAAATTCATTAGTCTGTGTCCCACAGTAGAGAGAATAAACGAGGGACAATGTAGACTTACATACACCAAGTCCTAGATTGCCATTTCTTGGAATATTCTCTTTTCTCTGAAGTTTGGCAATCTTAGATTTGCTATACAGGTTCAGGGATGTGTTGAGAACAGCTATGTTTTATATTCCCCATTCCCCTACATATTTATACTTTTTTTTTGTAATTCTAAGATTTGCACAGAAAAGCCTTGGAATTATAATAGGAGCTGTTTTACACTTTTTAAAGCTATAAATGCTTAGCCCTGACACACACAAAATAGAAAGTGATGACCTAATGAAGAATTGTGGAAAACAGAAGCATGACATTTTTGGCATGCAAAAATACTGAATGAGTCAATAACCTTGATATTCTCAAAGGCAGAAGAGAAAAAGTTTCAAAATAAGTGTTAATAGGTTTTACATGGCCAAATCATGTATCATTCATGCCACTAAAGAAACGCAGCACTGGGGAAGACTAAGCAGGGGAAATAAGTGAGTGGCTAAAATAACCTATAGCCTGGATCAGTGTGAAAAGCCAGTGACAAATGCCAACAACATGCTAAGTGGCATAGCAAGGACATATGACTTGAGAGCCACAAATGTTATCCTTCCTGTGTTCATGAAACTTGAAAGGCTACATGTGGTTCTAGTGGACATAAAGTTACAGAGGGGTTAAGCTGATAAGCATCATGTAAAAGGAAAACTAAAACAGTGAGGGTAATGGAACTGCTGGAATATGAGATACGCAGAGGTGAGAAATACATATCAGAGGAGAAGAAAAAGAGGCATGGTATGATATGATATATGATATGAGATATGTGAGATATGATTGATGAGATCTGGCATGAAATATGATAGTGGGTTTATGACATCTGATATGATATGGTCACAAACTGTTGTCAGTGGACTAGTTGCCTGGGTGGAGTTGTGCAGGAAGGATATAAGAGAAGGAGGTAGATTTGGTAGCCTAAATGGTAGGACTTTGAGAGTTACACTTTTTCTCAAAGAGAATGATGGGGGTCTTCTAATGTATTGCTAAAAGATAGGCAAAGTATACGTCACTTGTGGTTATTCAGGCTTCCCTGAGATAGATAGATAGAAGAAGTGGTGAGGTAGGTGGTAAAAGAACAGATTTATTATGATTACCTTAAACATTTATAGATTCATAGGACAATACTAAGCTATTGGCCCAGAGGCCATTATAAGCCTAGCCAAGAATTTCACTCATGTTCGCACCTGACACTTATGCTGGTTTAGAAGGCAATGGCTTTTCTGTCATTATCGTTGTATCTTCATACTCTTGTATGTGTTTCAGTTTGAATCCTGACAGTAGGAAATATCAATTCGGCTGTAGATAATAGTATAAGTAATATCATTAATATGTTCTATTATAATGTCTAAGCACCAAACAATATAAGATAGAAAATACAAGCTCTGTTGATAATGTAACACTATAACTTGGTTAAAGAATGACAAAAAGTATAAACAGGCATCAGCTATAATATAAAGACTCCCTACATGGACTTATACAAGTGATCCTAAATAACTAATATTTGGAAAACAAAGCCTCAGTCTCACAAATCGGAACCAGATAAAGTATTCCAAATGAACAGAGGTAGGTAAGCAAACGGGCCTACCTGAGGTCCCTAATGATACCTTAGGAATGGCAAACAACCCCTCAGCACTGCATGGTAGGAGTGCAAAGAGTAAGAGCTCCTGTGATTTGATGGGATGCAGACCACGTATGATTTGATAATGTAATTTGTTTGTTTCTTTCAGCTTTTCCCGGTTAGGGGTCACCACAGCGGAACTCCAGTCCGCTAATGATTGGTAGTTGATTTTTACGTGCCGAGTTACCAGCCCTGACGCACATACTTCAACGAAGGTACGCCCATTCACACATGTCTCCACGCAGAAGACACTCTAGCTGAGAATCGAACCGGACAGCGTCTTACTGTGAGGCGACAATGCTACCGCAGCACCACCATCGCGGTGTTGATTTGATAATGTAATACACTTCAGATTTAAAAGGCTAAATCAGACAAGCAATAGAACAGATAGCAGAGATACCCATGCATATTTCTGCAACCCCTGAACATTGTCATGGTAATAATTACCAAGCTCAAGATGAAGGGCATTGTAATAGCCTAAATGTAAAGATACCAAGGCATGAATTACTGTGGAATTAACTGTTTACTATAGGAAATGTTATTTTATGATAGTAAGAAAACTGCCTGTATCTAGCACTTAAATTTGCCTCAAACTGTGAAGTGTCACCCAAGATTTTTCATGCAGGGTACTGAATCCAATCTGTGCTCATCCCAGAATATCACAGGAGTAGGAAAAAAGGTCAGTACCAGCTTATTCTTTGATCATTTTTTAAAGGTGGAAAGTCCATCCGGGTTTAGGTGGTATCCAGTCTTTAAAAGTTGTACAGTCTCACAATGAAAATATATTATCATGTCAGGAAAGAAGCAATCGATTCCAAAATAAAAGCAAATATATTTTAGCATGCACTGCATTCAAATTCAGAGATATTTAAAGTTATGCCAATATTTATCTTAGTTATGACGTGAGTGAAGGCATTTTTCTTAAAACTGCAAGGCTGTTAATTATACAAGAGAAATTTGAGGACTTTAAAAAGAGGCAGTTAAGTGATCTGCACAAAGCTTAACTAATACTATACTATTACAGAAGTCTACATTTTGCCTTATCAGATGTTTTCACCCATAAGTAACTGAAGGCAGTGTCATGAGGAAACATCAATCCTGCTGATTATCAGTGAACACTAATACCTTTTCCCTACCTTCTAAGGACACTGACACATCCGTGCTATTGCTGTACATCATGCATGTTCCCGTTTTCTTTCATATTCTGTCAACTTCAGTTTCACAATTTGTTTTTGGTAGCAATTAACATGTAATCACTCAGGAGATCACAACAATTTTACAAAAGTGATGATTGTACTTCTGCTGACAATAAGTGATTGGAGAGTTACACAAAGAGTTTTAAATGTTCTGTTTCAGGTATGTCAAGGAATACGGGTTATAGCTGTTAATTTAAAAGCATGTGCGTATTATGCTGTGTTTTAATGAAATCATGTCATTATATAATGAAATCTAAACCATCTTTAAGTTCCATCTTGCTAGGTAACATTACTCACAATTGTTTTGAAGTTTTATGAAGTGAGGTGTATCAGAGGTGCGTTCAAATTGTTTTATCATGGTGTGGATGGGAGGAGAAATGGCGTAGGGGTTATCCTGAAGGAACAGTATGCTAAGAGTGTTTTGGAGGTGAAAAGAGTGTTGGATAGTGTGATGTTTATGAAGCTGGAAATTGATGGTGTAATGATGAATGTTGTTAGTGCATATGCTCCACAAGTTGGGTGTGCGATGAACGAGAAAGAAAAATTTTGGAGCAGGTTGGATGAAGTGGTGATGACTGTACCCAAGGGTTAGAGAGTGGTGATTGGAGCAGATTTCAATGGGCATGTTGGTGAAGGAAACAGGGAATGAGGAAGTGATGGGTAGGTATGGTGTTAAACAAAGGAATGCAGAGGTCAGATGGTAGTGGATTTTGCAAAAAGAATGGATATGGCTGTGGTGAATACGTATTTTAACAAGAAGGAGGAGCATAGGGTGACATACAAGAGTGGAGGAAGATGCAGACAGGTGGATTATATCTTATGTAGGAGGGCCAGTTTGAAGGAGATTGGAGACTATAAAGTGGTGACCTGCGAAAGTGTAGTTAGGCAGCATAGGATAGTGGTTTGAAAGATGATGTTGGTGATCAAGAAGAGGAGGAGGAGTGTGTGGGCAGCACCAAGGATCAAATGGCGGAAACTGAAAAAGGGTAATTCTGAGGTGGAGTTCAGGGAAGAGTTAAGACAGGCACTGGGTGGCAGTGAAGAGTTACCAAACAGCTGGGTAACTACAGCAGAGCTAGTAAGGGAGACAGCTAGAAAGGTGCTTGGTATGACATCTGGACAGAGGAAGGACGATAAGGAGACATGGTGGTGGAATGAGGAAGTACAGGACAGTATACAGAGAAAGAGGTTGGCAAAGAAGAAGTGGGATTGTCAGAGAGATGAAGAAAGTAGACAGGAGTATAAGGAGATGAGGTGCACGGCAAAGAGAGAGGTGACGAAGGCTAAGGATAAGGCATATGAAGAATTGTATGAAAGGTTGGACACTAAGGAGGGAGAAAAGGACCTGTACTGATTGGCTAGACAGAGGGACTGAGCTAGGAAAGATGTGCAGCAGGTAAAGGTGATAAAGTATAATGAGGGAAACATACTTACAAGCGAGGAGAGTGTGTTGAGCAGACGGAAAGAGTACTTTGAGGGGTTGATGAATGAGAGGGAGAGAAGGTTGGATGATGTGGGGATAGTGAATCATGAAGTGCAATGGATTAGCAAGGAGGAAGTAAGGATAGCTATGAAGAGGATGAAGAATGGAAAGGCTGTTGGTCCAGATGACATACCTGTGGAAGCATGGAGGTGTTTAGGCGAAATGGCAGTGGAGTTTTTAACCAGATTGTTTAATGAAATTTTGGAAAGTGAGAGGATGCCTGAGGAATGGAGAAAAAGTGTTTTGGTACCAATTTTTAAGAATAAGGGTGATGTGCAGATCTGTAGTAACTACAGAGGGATTAAATTGATTGGTCACAGCATGAAGTTATGGGAAAGAGTAGTGGAAACTAGGTTAAGAAGGGACGTGATGATTAGTGATCAGCAGTATGGTTTCATACCGGCAAAGAGCACTACAGATGCAATGTTTGCTCTGAGAGTGTTGGTGGAGAAGTACAGAGAAGGTCAGAAGGAGTTGCATTGTGTTTTTGTAGACTTAGAGAAAGCATATGACAGGGTGCCTAGAGAGGAGTTGTGGTATTCTATGAGGAAGTTGGGAGTGTCAGAGAAGTATGTAAGAGTGGTACAGGATATGTACGAGGGTATTGTGACAGTGGTGACGTCTGGGGTGGGAGTGACGGATGCGTTTAAGGTGGAGGTGGGATTACATCAAGGATCAGCTCTGAGACCTTCCTTATTTGCAATGGTGACTGACAAGTTGAAAGACGAGATCAGACAGGAGTCCCCATGGACTATGATGTTTGCAGATGACATTGTGATCTGTAGTGAGAGTAGAGAACAGGTGGAGGAGACCCTGGAGAGATGGAGATATGCTCTAGAGAGAAGAGGAATGAAGGTCAGCAGGACTAAGACAGAATATATGTGTGTGAATGAGAGGGAGGATAGAGGAATGGTGAAGATGCAAGGAGTAGAGGTGGCGAAGGTGTATGAGTTTAAATACTTGGGATCAAGAGTTCAGAGTAACGGTGAGTGTGGAAGAGAGGTGAAGAAGAGAGTACAGGCAGGATGGAGTGGGTGGAGAAGAGTGTCAGGAGTGATTTGTGACAGAGGAGTAACAGTAAGAGTGAAAGGGGAGGTCTACAAGAGGGTAGTGAGACCAGCTATGTTATATGGGTTGGAGACAGTGACATTGAGAAAAAGACAGGTGTTAGAGCTGGATGTGGTAGAGTTAAAGATGTTAAGATTTGCACTGGGTGTGACGAGGGTGGACAGGATTAGGAATAAGTAAATTAGAGGGTTAGACCAGGTTGGAAAGTTTGGAGACAAAGCCAGAGAGGCAAGATTACATTGATTTGGGCATGTGCTGAGGAGGGATGCTGAGTATATTGGGAAAAAGATGCTAAGGATGAAGCTACCAGGTAACAGGAAAAGAGGAAGGCCTAAGATAAGGTTTATGGATGTGGTGAGAGAGGACATGCAGGTGGTTGGTGTGACAGAGCAAGATGCAGAGGACAGGAAGAAATGGAAACAGATGATCCGCTATGGCGACCCCTAATGGGAACAGCCAAAAGATGATGATGATGATGATTCACAATTTTTTAAATAACAGAGGCCCTTAGTTTATCCTAGAAATAAATGAATTTGATAAAGGCCACTGGTGCAGAATATATGTTTAAGTAATGCACACACTGTATCATATGAATATGATAGCACTGTGACTTGTTGAGAAATGGGATGTTTAATTAAACAATTCCTCTTCATAATTCAAGTATATCTGTTTTACCACTCACTGGTTTGCATTTTCAGTGCTTCTTTCCACAACAGCAAATTCTGGACATTTAGTTTCAAGTGTTATCATGCATTAACCTCTGTGCTGCTTTTTTATCTTTTGTAATAGGTAACAAGGAGTCTTCCATCAACAGTGGAATCCAGTCCTGTGTTTCATGAAGTAAGCAGAAAAAGAAGCACGTTGAGCCCTGTGTGTTGTAGTCACACATCGGCTGTAGAATCATTGGTCAAGGGCAGCTTGAAATTTCAAAGCATTGCAGGTGTAGCCGGACATTATTTACCTCAGGATGAAGGAAGAAACACTGACAGCTTCCACGATAAAAGCTTGGAGGACTACTTCAATGGAAGACTAATGGAGCTTAAGAACTGCAAAAACAAGACTAATTTTATTTCAGAAAATAAAGGAAAGCAGCCCTGTCAAAACAAGGGTCATTGCTACAACAACAATGGACTCAGACGACAGCGAAGTTGCAGTGCAATTTTAATGAGTTGTGAATTGAAACATGCTGAGGAGACCTGTGAAGAGATCAGTCAAGATAACAAAAATAAGGAGGGCTATACAACCAATGATAATTCCAAGAACATGTCACATTCTTTGCTAGATTTGTACAAGCGATGCAAGACAGATTGGCTGAATACATTAACTTCTGGGTTCAGCAGCCACTTAGGGTCAACAAAACATGATAAATAAGTGAAGTAAAAGTTTTTTCACACCTTTGACCCTACTGTCTGCTTATCATCAACCACCTTCTGGTCAGTCATACTAATTTTTTTTCCTTTCACAGTGGCAAGAGTCAGATGGACAGGAATATTATTCAGGCAGCTACCAAGAGCAGTTCTTTGGATCTAACTGCATGCACCAAACAAGGTGCCAGAGAGAAGTGTGCAATAGGCTGTCCCTGGAAGATGTCCCCTCACTAATGCATGGGTCATTCCCTCCAAGCAGCCCTGCTCATCCCTTACAGCATGCATAGTGGTTTTCCTGGTCTCCAGCAAGGGAAATTATACAACCTATAGTGCCCTTCATCATAGGCGGCCTTAGGCATAGGCCAACTAGGTGGCCGCCTAGGGCGCCACTCTAGTAGAGGCACTATTCCATTATTTATTTGGTTTAGATTGACCAGGATTGGCGCACCTGGTGGTGTGGTGGGGGGCACCGTGCAGCCCTTTTGCCTAGGACACCAGCTGACCTAAGGCCGCTCCTGCCCTTCATGTGTTCAAACCCCTCACACCTCTTGAATACATGACAGTGTTATGCCCCTTCCCTCCTTCTAGTCCCTGCCTTGTTCCTCCAGTGCCTGGACCACTAATCAAAACCCAATTACATGGGTCACAGTCAGGGTTCCACCTCACTACATCATGGAGCCAGACTAAAATAAAAGTTATAACTGTAGTGGTAACATTTTAGGATATAAAGCAATAGTAAGCACACCCATGTAAATGTCAGATATATCTAGTAGGTTGCATTATATTTTGCTAATTATGTATCGAACACAGTTTAACTAATTAGACTTGAACATGTCTATCCATATGAATATATTATCTGTCAATCTGCATGGTGTTTTCAGTGATTGTTAACAATGCTGGTCCATAATACGGCCATAATATAAACAAAGATACATTTATATTAGTAGTGCAGCTTCTGCTCACCAGGTGGCAAGTCATGAAATGCAGAGTGATGGAAAGTAATTTGTTTTAATTTCTTACATAAATTAGTTCAGTAATTATGACATTTTAATTGAATAGCAATTTATAGTTTCTGAAAATGCATTTTATTTCTGATAATTTTTCTGCCATTATTTTGCCACTGCTACCTGCTAAACATCTACCCCTCTCCTGAGCATGTTACACAAACAGGACAAGAGTCATTCAGAAGTCATTATTCTGGCAGCCATAAAGTGCCATTTGGCTTTTTGCTATCCTGTTCCTACCCCCTAGGATGCACCTGGCTAAGCAAAAAGGAAAGTCATACAGTGGGCTGACTGTGAAGACCATCAAAGGGCATACCCTCCAAGCAACCCCCCCCCCCCCCTGGGAAGCATGGCTGTAAATTCCCTCTCTCTCACTAACTCAGTATACCCCTGAGTGTGCACAATCCTCCCACCCCCCCGGGAAAGTTCAGCGTGCCAAGCCAATCAGTACTCTCCCTCTCAGTGCAGCACTCCAGTGCTTGGGCTGCTAGTCAGACTTCAGTCACTTGGGTCACAGGAAGGAAAGTGCCATGGAGCCAGGTATGTATTTGGAAGTGGGACTGATTCTCCTTTAACCCTCCCCTAAGATCTAAGCTGGAAGTAAGGGGCACTAGCCCCCAAAACAAATGTAATTAGGGAAAATGTCATTTGCATATAGTGGTGAGAAGAGACACTCTTACATATGGAAGCATCTGATACATTAAAGGATGAAAGCATTACAAAACACAGCTACACATGGTCCAGTGTTCTTAACAATTATCACGAGTTGTGAATACAAATGTGATCTGACTAGCACAGCACCACAATTAAAGTACTCAGTGTTGTGCAACAGTTGTTTAACAAGCATCCCACCATAAAATAAAATTGTCAAAAAATTAACTGCTTATTACCACCAGAATGACTCTGTCATAGTTTAAAGAATTTCACTAACATCATTTTATACTGAAAATACATATGGAATTATCATAATGTACAAACTAATTTTGTTTATTGATTATTGTATTTTGCTATCAGCTTTTATGAAAAACATATCTCCCATATGTCTTGAATGTGTCAATTTGTATGTTGCAATTACAGTTTAAAATATTAAAATTTCATGCACATAAAGCAAAATCATTGTATGCTTGTTTCCAGAAATCGAAACTGTCATATGACTGGAATTATTTTGAATATTATGGGCTGGAGTCATTAACTTTTTCTTCTTAGTTGAAACATCTGTGCAATAAGGTCATAATTCATGATTATTTTGGTAAAGGATGCCTTTGACAGGGAAGTGTGGCAGATGTTGCTTCTACACAGCATGCTAATAATTTTACTCGTACAATGTTTGTGATATATGAACCCATCTGAATTGGAGTAACAAATGAAGTCTATGGACAGGTCATAGTTCAGCACATCACTTGATGTATTTGATGTTCCATGTTTGTAGCAAGTCGCGCACTAAAATGCCATTAATGTCACCATTAGAGTAATAACTAATAACTGACTTCCCATTATGGCTAAATGCATTGTATCGTTCATCAATCCTGCACTAACATTTGCTATTTTAAATAATATTTTTGTCCCCTTCCTCATCCAGCCAGGCATCCAAGGGTCCCATGTCCATCGCTAGTTCTATTACTGATATCTGCAGGGGCTAGTGTGGATCTTAAGGGTGTCCATGGGAAGCATGCTGTCATTCTTTTTTCTGTATGACCCACACATAACCCCACTCACTCTCAATGCTCATGGTTATGTCCAAGAGGTGGGGCTGTAATGGCAGATGCTGCTGCATAACATCCTGCCTCTGTAGCAGCTTAGCCATGTCTGCCCTCCTACCTCCTCTTTGGATCACACCTCCAACCATACAATTTCCCCAGTCTCCAACAGGGATCAATGCAGGAGACACCCATGTCACTACCCCCCCCCCCCCCCAGGATGGTACTGTACTAAGTAATGGACATAGCATCACCCTGACTAACATTTATGAATGCTTGCTCCTTATCAGTCATGTACGTATAACATATTCCAAACCTCTAAAAGGACAGTTACATATCAGTGCACTGTGATCTTGGCATTATGTGGTTCGCATATTAGTGAGGGTGTATTAACAGCACACATTTATGAGTTGCAGCATTAGTGTCAAATTGAGTCAGATAAGTCATGTGTGTATCTAACTGATGAAGACTAATTAAGTACTTCTATTATCTATATAAATCTTTATTTCCGGTATGGCAGTACTGTCCACCATTACACATATGGTGAGCACGCTGTTTGATGTCTCCTGTATTACTGCGCTCCACAAAGCTAAAGCTCTAGATGACCCAAACATGTTCTTCTATAAAAGCTTTCTCCAAACTTGCTCTTATAGTCTGGACTGTTTCCTTACTGCATAAGATCTATTAAATTATTTACAGCTTTCAGTTAGGCACGTTTTACCTCAATTCAGTTATTCATCTAGGAAAAACTGCTTCTTTGTTTGAACTAATGCTTCATTTTGCATCTTCCTTTGACATTTTTACATCCACTTTCAGTCAGACGTGTTCCCTTTCTTCTACAATATCTCTCTTACCTTTATAACACCTTATCTTAAGGAACCTAACCATGTATTTATTTCTATAACCCACTATTTCCTTCCCCCCTAAAATTATTCTGAAGGATTTGAAGAACATATTAGATCAAATCTTTTATGTACCATAATAAATTTGTTGAGTCTATCAACTTTAAGCTGGGTACACACTGTAAATATTTGTTTTATATTTGTTAGCCTATTAAGATGCTTGTAAACAGTTTTAATTTATTTTTTATTTTTTTATTATTGTTGTAGATCATATAAGCAATATATTTTCATTCTATTTCTAATTGCATAATATTTTATAGCAAGCTATATTTTTCTGTTGAATTATTACTTTATATCTAAGCTATGTACTTTAGTCTTAACTAATTACATCTGGGCTAGGTTGTGACTTAAAAGGATTTTTAAATCAACTCCCTTACCTGGCCATCAAATGTAAAAATAAAAAAAAAATGTTACACTCATAACTATCACAGCTCATATCTGCTTTGGCAAATACTGCTGCTATTTGTTTTCTGCTACAAACTGCCATGAGGTGTGTGCAGCTGCAGTTTGGGGGTATTCTTGGAGGAGAGGTGGGCCTTTCTGGCAGATCAGGAACAGTAGTAAAAATATACACAGGCAGCGGTCTGTAGAGTTGGAGAGACTGAGAGACTGAGGGACTGAGCACTAGAAAGTACTGTAGAGAGACAGACAGCAGTCTGTAGAGCTGGAGAGACTGAGGACTAGGGAGTACTGTACACAGACACACAGACAGCAGTCTGTAGAGCTGGAGACTGAAGACCAGAAAGTACTGTAGAGTGATACACAAGCAGTGGTCTATAGAGTTGGAGTGACTGAGTACTAGGTAGTACTGTACACAGACACACAGACAGCAGTCTGTAATGTCGGAGAGCACCAGGGAGTACTGTACACAGACACACAGGCAGCAGTCTGTAATGTCAGAGAGCACCAGGGAGTACTGTAGAGTGACAGACAAGCATCAGTCTGTAGAGTCAGAGAGACCGAGTACCACTAAGTACCAGGCAGTAGTGTAGAGAGAGAGAGAGAGACATAGGCAGTGGTCTGTAGCGTATGAGAAACCGAGTACCAGGGAGTACCGTATAAAGACACACAGGCAACATTCTGCTCAGTCTGAGAGGTTGAGTTCAAGGGGTAGTGTAGAGACACAGGCAGCAGTCTACAGAGGCTGAGAGACTGAGTACCAGGAGTACTACAGAGAGAGACACACAGGCAGTGGTCTGTAGAGTCTGAGAGACTGAGTACCAGGGAGTACTGTAGACAGACACACAGGCAGCAGTCTGTAGAGTCTGAGAACTGAGGGAGTGAGCTCTAGAGTGTACTGTAGAGAGAGACACAGGCAGTGGTCTGTAGAGTCTGAGAGTCTGAGAGACTGAGGGACTGGGCTCTAGACAGCACTGTAGAGAGACACACGGACAGCAACCTGTAGAGTCAGAAAGACTGAGTACCAGGCAGCATTATAGGGAGCCACACAGGCTGGGGCCTGTAGAGTTGGAGAGTACCAGGGAGTACTGTAGAGACAGGCACATGTGGGGGCCTGCACAGCATGAGGTAGAGAGCACCAGAGAAGATGGCTTTTTGATTGGAAGAGGAATTGAACAGTGAGTCATTTAAATGAGCTGATGTTTCAGTGACATACCTGGGCTGAACTGCAAGTAACCTGTATAAAATGGATGAAATGGTTTAATGACATTGTAAACCATGTGCACTGCACAAAGTCACTGTAAATAGATTAGATTGAAACTACAGAGTGAGCGCCTTCAGACTGGTTGCTAATAAATGTATGTATATGTGTGTGTGTGTGTGTGTGTGTGTGTGTGTGTGTGTGTGTGTGTGTATGTGTGTATGTAGGTATGGTTCTATGTCACAGGATCGACTTTTGGAGAAGTCAAACTTCATATGTTCGAGATCATATGTTTGACTTCCAAAAAGAAGAAAACAAATGACAAAATCAGAAACAGAGATCACACTACAGTGAGGAAAAGGGAAAATTCCTTGATCCTCATGGTACCATGATCACCATCCAAATATGCTTTTCAGAAAGTAGAGCATATGGTCTCGAACATATGAAGTACGACTTTAATCATCCGATGAGAACATCTATATATATCAAAAACGAACGTCACAAGAAACAAAACCATATAAAATCCAATCCAATAGCCACAGGACCCGGAGCTGATGTTAATATAGTATCTGATTTATTAATCCACACACAAAAGTAAAATAAAGAAATAAATAAACCAAGCGCTTTCACCCGGCTCCTGCCAGGCTTTATCAAGGAACATACACTTGCCAGCTGCATTTAACAATCCTTATATAGTCATCTCAATTGCAGAGTTGAACAGTTAATTAATGGCAATAATTCTATTAATTAACCCCTAGTGCTCCTTTACATTTTTTTCTCAGCTTGTAAAAAGTCCATCCTCCTTACGTAAAACAATGTAGTACAATCATATGCTACTATTAAAACCCACTAATACACCAACTATTGTTTAAAACTGTGTTATACCTAAAAATACCACCTCTTATTTAATTAATAAAATTATTGCCATTAATTAACTGTTCAACTCTGCAACTGAGATGACTATATAAGGATTGTTAAATGCAGCTGGCAAGTGTATGCTTCTTGATAAAGCCCGGCAGGAGCCGGGTGAAAGCGCTTGGTTTATTTATTTTACTTTTGTGTGTGGAGTAATAAATCAGATACTATATTAACATCAGCTCCGGGTCCTGTGGCTATTGAACATCTATATATATATATATATATATATATATATATATATATATATATATATATAGTAGAAACACATTTGGTAGCCATGTTTTTATGGGTAAAATACAAAAAAATGCACAGATGAGGAAATACTTATTTGTGTGAATCACATTTAGTGGAATTTACTTTTATATTGTGTAGGTAAGCAAGGCTGTACAGGAAAACTAATGTTTGAATGAAAAAGTGGTGGCTGTGAAGATGTGCAAGACTGGGTCATATCAGTTGTTGTGAATATGGAAGTGAAGACATGTTAGAGTTGGAGTAAAAGTTGAATAAGGGGATAAAGTCACTGCTGTGGATGGTTTGTGTCCTTCTGTCTTGTGTTGTGGTACTACTGTTGGGGAAAGGGTTTTTAGAAATGTAATGTTTAGTGTTAGGGGCAGGGGTAGGGTTAGGGTTATGCTTAGGGTTAACACACACACATGTAAGATGGTGCAGTCATCTAATAACTTACTCGGCAATTATTCTTTGATCCAGTAGCCTGTGTGGTTCTTCTAGACTGCTCACTGCTGACTGTTTCATTGTTATGCAGCACAACAAATTCCTTCATGAATGAATGCACATAAGTAACCCTCTAAATGTTTAGGTTTTGTCCCTGCTCTTCACAGGGAAGTTTATTATTAAAAAGGAACAATAACAAGTCATGAAAACTGTGAGTAAAATAAGACAGAAATGAATTAGTTTGCAGCAAAGTAAAACGTGACAGGTATCCAAAAGCTAGTCAGTTATGGTTTCTACTTGCTGATTTATCTTACAGGAGAATAATTTTAACCAACTTAAGATGTTACAAAACAAACACAATATTACTGAAAGATTAAACTAAAAAGTACTGATTTTCATTTCTTCCTATTCATGAATTAGTTTATGTTTCCTTCAGCTCTTTAACAAAAGGACACACAGGACCCATGTTTCCTGTTTTTGTTACTTAGAAATCTATTAATAATGGTAAAAGGTTCAAAGTCCAACTTTAAGTCATTTCACTATTATCTGTTTAATACTGTGCTTGTGTACCTTTGAAGGCAGTTCTATAGCCAGCTATATCAAGAAAATAATAAATGGCCTTCTTGTGCAGAAAAAGAAAAAATATATACATGTTAGTTAAGAATCAATTCTGCATACTAAAATGAAATAAATGCATTTCAACTAGCCACTAACTTCTTCACATCCATTTACTTTGCCTTTGCTGAAGTAATAGCATATGCATTTTTATGTACGTTTAACACACACACACACACACACACACACACACACACACACACACACACACACACACACACACACACACACACACGTGCAAACTTACTTTCAGGCAACCTGAATCACTTTTGCAACTGCTCCATACATGAGTAGTCATTAAGACTATTTCCTGTAAATAAGAAATAAAGACTAATAGGATTTAAACAGATGATTTCACTAAGGGATATTCATGTGAAATGTATAGCAATGTTCTCAGGAATAATAAGGGAACAAGTTACAATGCATACAAAAATAAGTGAAGAAGTTACAATGCAATATATTTTGCTGTATTAGCTTCTGCTTAAATAACTTACCTCCAAAGGTCTATTGTCTACAAACAAAAGCTACTTTGCCAGTGAAATGTTGCCAGCAGCTTCACTGAATACACCCTGCTATCTTTTTGCTATCTGACATATTCTTCTTTTAAAGGAACTCTATACTGCTGGTAGAAGTCAAATAATGTATATTGTAACTTCAGTGCAACGAAACAGAAAGAAATACAAATATGAGTGACAGAAGAAACAGACAGATGTTCCCCACTTAAATGATTGGATTATACAGCTCATGGTCCACAATCAAATTTCAGGTAGTAAGGTAATTTGGGTACAGTGTACTTTATCTGCTTAGATAAGTAATCTTACTGTTAATTCTACATCTGACAATTGTATGTTAAAATGCATGCACATCAATACCACTTCACCAATAAGTCTCTAAAGTTAAACTCCTTAAGTTTAGTTTGTTGGGAATATAATCGAACGAAAAATGTTAAAGTAAGTCTGCATCCTTCCATTGGGTACAAGTTATATATACTAACTCAATAGTTGCACAGATACTGAAGCAGTTTCTACCAGCACACCCTTAGATCCTACACCAGCAAGTGATTTCCAATAGAAAACAGCAACTGGGGAGTTCAGAGTTGAAGTTAACCACAAGGAATCTTGTTGAAATCATACTCAATGAGATGAAAGGAAGTCATGTGACATCTGAACTATATCATCAGGAAGCAGGGGCCCTGAAATGAGAGTGTGTGTACACCCTAACAACTTATGATGTAATTAGCAGTAACACACTTACCAGACAGCAAGTTATATGACCTAGAATGAAGACATTTAAATTATACTCCAGATATTGCTCTTCAAAGGCAGATTCTTCAGATGGCCATGAATATTAAGATTGCCTATTCAAATTTGGTATTTCAAAAATGTGTTTTTCAGTCTTTCATACAATGAACAACATAATCCTAAATTGTGTCCTTCATCTTCTGAATATGTTTCCCTATTTTGAATCCTTTTTTCCTAAATTTTATATGAAAGAATATAGATTTTTACAACCATATACGTGCAATTTTCTCTGAAAATGTTCCTTGCATATTTCCCACTGATGCACACTTAGATTTTGTTTTTTAATGTGTGTCTATATCTGTCTAATTCTGAAGTAAACCAAGCATTTGCATGCCCAAGTCATAATATTGTAAATGATTTTTCTTCAAAAATGTGAGTTGAATTTTGAAAGTTAATTACATGCTTACATATAGTTGGCACATTTTGTTATTCATACGTTTGTTTATTAGCAGCTCGCATATTATATGAAATTAATATAATAAGAACATAAATGCTTCCACTATGATTTGATGAAAATTAACCTGCCGAGAATTGGAATCCCCAAACTAAATCCCCCCCAAATCAAAACACTTATTAAAGTACTTTTCATGGGGGGCAATCCCCTTGCACCACCAACATTATGGGGAAACTGTCCCCAAAAAGGACATCACTGCCAGCACAACTTGCTACCAGTAATTTCCAGTGGAGGAGCCCTGATCCTCTGCAGGTGGAATTTTGAGCAAATGAGGCTTGAGGATTCAATCTTCATCTGCCACACTAAACAGAAGATGAACAGCAGCTGCAGTGAACTAATCAGTATTGTCACATTTGACCTTAACGCAGTCAGCTTGGCTCTAACGCAGTCAGCTTGGGAAGCACAGAGGGAAAATCCTGACTATGACTGAGATTATAAGGGTTCAGTTAATGACCCAGGTACGGGGGAAGATGGCAGGGATGAAAAAATGACGAGGTTGTGTCTGCTCACTCCTTCCAAGGAGGAGGGTGGAGGGCATGTGTCAAATGGGAAGAAAAACAATGTGCCTATTTAAAGGGGGTGCTGCTGAGGCTTGCATCACCCACAGATGCAGTGACAATTTCACCTCAGTTCATTTTACACCTACCTTTTGAGTGTGAGCCAACGTATGTCAGCACATGTGGCATGTAAAAAATGATGGCTGTCTGCAAGACAACTGTTCTGCAACCATGCTGTGGTTGTCCATACAATCTGCAGGCAGGAGGGTGCCAAAAATGAAGCAAAGTAAATACATCAATAAATAATAATAATAACCTAAGCCTTTGCTTTGTGGTTCAAACACATTTACTAAATTTTAGAAAGACTGTATCACAATGTAATGCCTGAGATAAGCCCATATTAAAAATATAAGAAAAAATCGTATCTTTTTAAGCAAGAAAGATCACCTTAATAACATTGTTGAAAATGTATTTGACTGCATGTACTGTGCAGTGAGTACTGAAAACATAATTTCTAACAAATGAACAGTAAAACATAGGTTCATAGGTGTGTACTACGCTAATGGCCCTGGAGTCTTTACAAGCCTATTCCAAAAAAATTGCCCAGAGACCGTGCCACCCAATGTTAGTTCACAGTGCCCCTATCCAGTAGGGCAATTGGAGTGATCCCTGGGGTGAACTTTCTGTTACCCATCTACTCATCAAGATTTCTCTTGAAGAGGGCCAACAAGGTCCTTTGCTTGACATGAATGGGAAGTTTATTCCAGAGTATGGGCAGTCTTTGGGAGAAGAACCTGTCCCTCCAGCATGTTCTGTTAATTGTGGTAATAAGGTTTTGATCTCTGGAGCATGTGGCACGGGGGGATTGGGATTTCTGATGTAGACATCTTACAAAAGGGCCACTTTGAGACCAATGACTGGTATCAGAACCATAGCCTGAAGCTTAATGCCAAAACATGTGTTATACCCTTTGGAAAAAAACTCAGTTCCTACGAATTATCACATTGATCGGAGCCCACTGAACACTGAAGGGGTCATAAGAGATATGGGCATCCAGGTAGACAGCCACCTCACCTTCGACCACCACATTGCCACTGTGGTCAGAGTTGATGATGACTCTTAGTTTGCAGTCATCAGTGAACTTGGTCAGCCAGAGTCCTTTTGTGTTAGCCTGGACTTCTGAGAAGTAGATGCCAAACAGGATAGGGTCCAGGACTGAGCCCTGTGGGACTCCACTCATGACTGGTCAACAGTCTGACTTGGAATCCACAACTTTCACTCTGTGGGTCCTGTCTGTGAGCCAATTTGCAACCCACCTAGTGATGTAAGGATTGATGCCTAGCTTGGTGAGTTTATCAATAACACCTGAGTGGGGAATGGTATCAAAGTCCTTGGCCAGGTCGAGGTTGGCTGTATGCACTGCCTTAACATCATTCACAGTCTTGGTGACTGCCTCAAAGATGTCAACCAAGTTCAGCAGGCAGGATCTCCCCTAGACAAAGCCAAGCTGTGTGGGGTCACGAGTTTGGAGATTGCCTATATCTTTGTTACGCAGGTCCATGATGATGAGCTCCATAGCTTTGCATACCAAACTCATTAGGTTAATGGGGTGATAGTTCCCAGGGTCTGTAGTTACTCCCCCTTTATGAAGTGGGATGGCTGTAGCAGTGTGCCATTCATTAGGGATATAGCCTGAGGTAAGGCTGTGATTGAACAGGGCGCACAGATGTGGTGCCAGTTCATTTTGTAGCTCATGTAGGATGCAGCCATGGATATTATCAGGTCCCATGGATGCTGTGTGGCTTTGGAAAATGCAGCTTTTACCTGTGCTTCAGAAATGGTGGGTACCAGGCTTTCTCCTGGTACTGTGATAGGGCCCTTGGGGGGAGAGAGGTAAAGCTGGCACTGAATCTGTTGGCCAGTATGTTGACTATATCTGTTGGCTCAGTATAGGAGGTGCCATTGTGCAATAACTCAGAGCAAATCTGGGTATTGCCTTGGAGGTTTTTGATATAGCTATAGAAGGCTTTGCGGTTGTTGTTGGTGTCAGCAGCAATTCTGCCTTCATAGCTGGCTTTAGAGGATTTGATAAGGGATCTCAGCTTTTTGTTGAGACTGACAAGGGAGGTTTTCCAGTCTTATGACCTCATTTTTTTCTGCAACAGTTTCTTCCTTCTGTTGTAGAGTTTATTGATGGCTGGGGGCCACCAGACTGGCTTCCTTTTTTTGGAGGAGAGCATCTTCGTTCTATTTGGCATGGCAAGTCCATGCATTTGTGTACGTGCTTGTACAGTGCATTGGTATATGATTCGGCAGTCATGTAGCTATTTTCCATTGACATGGGTGCCAAGAAGTTAGCCACCTCTGTTTTTAGGAGCCCAAAGTCAGTTTTAGAGAGGTTTTTCAGGGTGGTCACCTTAGTGGGGGTTGTAGGTGAGATGGAGATTTCCATGGTGATCAGTTTGTGGTCGGATTTAACCAGGGAGGAATTAACTATAGGTGTGGGGCAATGGTCTCCCATGTTGGTGATAACCAGGTGGAGGATGTTGCTTCCTCTAGTGAGGGTCAGAATGAGCTGGTCCAGGGCACTGGAACTGATAACTTCCAGAAAGCGTTGTGTCTGTACATTGGTACTTGAATAGTTTTCCCAGTTGATGGAAGGGTAGTTGAAGTCACCCAGTATGAGAGTATTGAGTTGGACCTTGATAGATTCCAAAGTGCTTAGGAACTTGGAGTGAGAGTCTAGGGACATGTTTGGGGTTCTGTAGCAGGCTATGACTTGTATTGCCATCTTACTCAATGTTAGTTGTACCTGAAGCATCGCGGATGCATTATGTTGGGCTACCAGTCTAGAGGTGTGTGTATCCTTTAAGAATATGGAGACACCACCACCTTTGGAGATTCTGGACATATTCTGGGGTCGAAAGGTATGGAATGGGTTGTAGCCTGGGAGCACAGGGGTGCTTTCTGCATTTTTAAACCAGGTCTCCATTACAGCACAAATGTCGACATTCTCCATTTTGAGGAGAGGTTCGAGAGAGTGCATCTTGAGATTTAGACTTCTAGCACTGAGCAGCATGACCCTCAGATTACTTGTGTTTGTAGCTCTTCTGCTGGAATTTTGGTCTTTGGAACACTGCCTAAAAAAGGCACTATGGGGTGGCAACAGCCTTAGCCAGTAGCCAGAATCCCAGGGGTGACAGATACAGGCCATCTCTGGCAAAGCATCGAGGTCTGTCGATCATGTCATCCCAGGCAGACAGATACTGGATCCCATTAGAATGACACCAGAAACTTAGCAAATTGTTGAAGCCAATCATTTTCTGCTCTCGTATCATTCTGAGTGATGATAGACTACTGCTCAGGGCTAGGGTCATACCTGCCTGGGCCACATAATCCAAGAGTTCTATCACATCTCTTTTCATGAAGTCCAGGGAGGTACATCTCAGGTCATTCACACCCACATGGACAATGACTGAATCATATTTGTACTTGTGGAGTGACATTAGCTAAATCACTAACATACACAGTTCTGAAGACAGTTAAAGGAAAGAGGTCTCAAGCTGTTGAAAATGGTCCAAATGAAGATGACCAGAAGGATATATGGAATGACCAGAGGGAACAATCACAGGATTCTATGTGTTACAAGGCAAATAAGCTGTGACAGCAGCCATGCTGGGGTGAATTTATGAATACCTATCCAATTGTCCGGCTCCTTTTTAAAGGCAGACAGTATATCACGTTGTTCACCATGACCAATCCTTGAAGACCAGGCCACTACTTTAAGGATCTAAAAGGACAGAAAGGATCTATGTCATTAACTCAAAGATATTGTCCAAGGGAAGGTACACTCTTGATCAGCAATGAGCTTTAAAAAAGTGCTTCTGCATGGAGACACCCTTCCCCTGCACCTCCTGACATGGGGTTTCTGTCCTCAAATGCTTAGTCTATAAATATACTGTCTCTCAGGTTACACAAACTTAGAGAATGTAGATTTACAAGCACAGTCTGTTTATTCAAGTTTCTCACATATGAATACAAAGACAAGCATTCAGCTGTGAGCAAATGAGCTGTAAGCAGTTGACACTTGAGTAAGTAAAAGATAACATACAGTATAAGATTATGTCTGGAAACTGTGAAGGAATCGCATTGCATTTAAAAAAAGACAGAGAAGGCAGACAATGGTTTAACAAGTAGTATCTGGATATTAAATTGTTACTAGATACACATTTCTTCACTGACAAGTTTGTTGGAATCATATAACAGAAATTCAATGAAGATGAAGGCATGGGATAGGTGAAAAACATGGAAACATTATGTGATGTAAAGGAATTAAACTATTAAATGAAATTGTGAACTATACAGATGGATCTCTCCTGGCATTATGATCTTTTTGGAAAAGATGTAGTCCTCTTGCAATCTTAGAACATGCTGTTTGCATCTTTATACTTCTGTTAGGGTCACAGATGACAAACTGGTGAACATGCCTGAAACAATGACAATGACTGCCAGGCAGAAGCTTGGGCAATAAAGAAATTATGGGCCTGCTGTGCGACTTTATCAACTGCAAGGTGATAGAGGGGGTTGGATGCAATCCCACCTGACTGATTAGGATGGACTACACACTGGCAATGAAAAATGGCTGCTCTTGTGATCTTGACTGTCACCTCACTATAAGGAAAGAAACCAGTGTTTATGCAAGAGAGTGAAAAGTACCAGCTAGAGGTAATTATACTGAACACTGGGCTCCACTGCAAGTACTAATCCAAACCTGCAGTGATGTGGTTACATGAGCAGAGGTGTCCATTCTTAGTAACCACCCACATTTTTCCAAGTTCTCCAGTATTATTTTTAATTGCTGAAGAGATAGACAGACAGTTAATTCTGATTTTATGTGATTCTATCCCTGCATTTACAGAGGGAGAGTTGTGCCCACATTTTCTGCATTCAGTCAAATACATTCAAGACAGACAACAAACTCTACCAAGAGCACATATTATCTCCTCCTATTCGTGAATTACCTTAATATGATATAAAGATACAGCCAAGGCATGGAAACTATCCAATTTGGGTACTTGATGGTTACATCTTTGCTGTCTGCAGATATCATCCTCTTGACTACTGAATGAAACCCAATTCGGATGGATGTACACAAGAACACACTGCTCGTACACCAAATAAAAACGGACGTTTAATTCCACATAAATCAAGCGATACAAGACAGGTTAAGCGCTTTCAACCGTAAAATACAGTCTTCCTCAGAACACTTAATTCTAACCAGTTGAACCATTTTATATGTTCCTTAATTGAATAATTAAAACACTTAATTCTGTGTCCCGCCAAAAATGTTAAAAAAATTTTTAAAAGCATATTCCCATGTGACACTCATTGTACATACTTAATATTACAAAATCTAATCCATATTGTGTCGTAACCAACATCAAACAGAACCAAATTAGTTTAAAATACTTAAACAACATAATGATTTTAAAAAATAAAGTAAATAGTGGCAACTGATTTTAAGATGATGCAACATGCTAAACTTACAATACATAAAATGGTAAAATGCTTTAATAATGAAAAAATGACAATCTTCTTCGTGAAGTATAACGAATACCATATGGTACTATCAAAGCTGACTTCCTAAATAGATCCCTAAGTCATAAGAATGGCAGATAATTGCTATATAAAAATCACAATAAAAAAGGTTTGATACTAATAAAATCGTTCAAACCTGGTTTCCGTGTAGAATCAGTCAATATCTGCCATCTACTTTCCTTAAGGGCTAATTCATTTTTCCAATTTCCACTGAGAGGAGAGGTGAACACCTGATCAATAATACAAAAATGGAAACTGTGGTCGCTACCTTTATCTGCAATGTGTCTGTATAAGGCATTTTTATTATCACACTTTTGTAT
Source organism: Protopterus annectens (assembly GCF_019279795.1). Classification (NCBI taxonomy): domain Eukaryota; kingdom Metazoa; phylum Chordata; order Ceratodontiformes; family Protopteridae; genus Protopterus; species Protopterus annectens. The sequence goes on from NC_056748.1 coordinate 357,366,272, forward strand.
CCTGTATTGATGTTCATACAGCCGTTTCTTCAGCTGTCTCTCTGTTTTGCCTATATAATGGGCGTTACACAATTTGCACAATGCCACATAAACCACGCCCTTAGTTTCACAGTTTCCCTTCAAACTTTTAATGTAGGTAGTGTTGATATCGTTTAACCTAAAACCCTTGTCCTGATTGATGTATTTGCATTGTCTACACCTGCCACACTTAGTTGTCCCCCTATTAGCTTCACTACTCGTGTTACCCTTATTTGTACTAGCCCTCTCCAACAACTTTTTAACATTGGGGGCTGTCTTGTACACATGTCTAGGGACTCTACCTAGAATCTCCTCTGAATCCAAGGCAGCCAACAATTCCCAGTGTCTTCCAAGAATGTCAATAATGATGTTGGTAAAGGGTGTGTACATAAGGATACATACTCTTCCCTTGCTAGTGTGTGCATTCTTGTTTGCTGTTATCATACTATAATTTCCCAAAATGGGAATATATTTTGATCCCCATTGGCTCTGTACTTGGTTGGTCACCTCAGTGACCATCCTATCAGGATATCCACGATCCAAGAATAACTGTTTGAGAACAGTAAGTTCTAACATCATGGTGTCCCTGGTGGAGCACATCCTAGCAACTCTAATGCTTTGACCTTTTAAGATGTTTCTAAAAACATGGGGAGGATGGTTGCTAGTGTAGTGAATATAATCATTTGAAAAAGTGGGCTTCCTGTAGACCCTGGACCTGAAACCTTCGGAACTGTGACTAATAAATGTATCTAAGAACGGTGTTTCTGTGTGATGGTAACTGTGAGTGAAGGAAAGAAAATCTGTGGTGGAGTTGATATAAGACATGAAATCGTCCAACCTGGCCACCGAGGCATTCCAAAGAATGAAAATATCGTCGAGATAACGTGCATAATACAAAATGTCGGAATCAAATTGGCTGTTGAACACGAATCTCGACTCCCACTCAAGCATGACCAGGTTGGCATACATTGGGGCGCAGGCCGCCCCCATGGCGACTCCCTTAATCTGTCTAAAGAATTCTCCCTGAAATTCCACAAAATTGTAGTCCAAAACCAGTCCCATCATATCACAGATCAAATTGATCTTGTCCCACGTAAATCCCGATTGTTTTTGTAGACTACTGGCAAAAAATTCCAATCCTTGCTCCTTAGGGATGCTGGAAAACAAATCCTTGATGTCAATAGTAAGGTAAATAGCTTGTATCTTCCATTTGTCCCTAGTGAGGTCCCCCAGAAACCTCCACGAGTCTTTCATGAGGTGGGGGATGGAATCATAGATGTTCTTAAGCCATCGGTCAATCAATTGACCTATCTTGAAAGTCTTGGAACGAGATCCTGATACGATGGGCCGAAATGGGGGGTTCTCTAGACATTTATGGATCTTAGGTATTCCTACCATCTTAGCCAAGATGGGATGGTCGGTCTTCAGATAAGTGTAGGTGTCATTAGTTATCCTATTGTCTATCAGGTATTCCTCCAGACACAAATCAATCCTTTTATGTCCAATTCAAATTGCTGATTAAATTTAATGATGAAAAGCTTGTTAGATTAATCAAAGAAGCAGAGAATATGAACTCTACCATTATCAATCATTCGGACTTTAATTACTGGAGGGAATTATACACGAAACAATATACTGTGGCTGATCAGAAGATATCAGGCATTGTGGAGAGAAAACAGAATAAAATCCTACGTGATTTAGATACATATAACAATAACAGAGTTTACATTTGGTCGGCCAACAGGAATAAGGGTAACTTTCATTTTGCGCACTCACACAGAAGGAAACAGTCAAAAAGTGGATTTGGAGAAGAAAATTTTCAGGGGGGGAGGTTTTACCCAGCAAGAAATTACAAGGGACAACAATAAAGAAACAGACAAACTGCCTTGATATTGTTACAGGTGGGTTGTCCGGTATTAGTGAGAAATTATTTAAGACCCCAATGAACGAACGGGTGAACCACCCCGTAATTCCAGGACACCCCCCACAATTGTATGTGAGTATGACTTTTGGTGTATCGTCAAATACATCCATACATTCTTATGACAATACCTCTAACAAAGTTAGCGTGGAGGACAGTTCTTTCTGTCATTTTAAGGAGAACACAGGGGGTGGAAGGTATTGCTGAATTTACTGCTAATTCTGATATTTCCACTGGGACAGGTCACCTACGTCCCACGACCATTGTGAGTGAAGGATATAAAGTATACAACTATATGGATATCGAAATTGACAATGCTTTCGTTAAACTCTTGAGTAAAGGGATGAAGTACATTCCCATGACCGGGTTGAACTTAGTCGATAACATCATCGTGGTGAAGAAGTATTGTAGACGGCTTAATTTAGCAGTGTTATTTGATAAACAGACCGACACCAACCCTAATCAGGCTAGTAATGTGATTGGTGTAGCGGGTACGGATCTGATGAAAAGAAGTACATACATCCCGGCAAGCAATCCCATTATATCCAATTTTGAAAAAATGGTATGCCATCAAATTTACCATTTACACAGAAACATCAAAAAGGACAGGATCAAATATGATGATAACTTATCACATATTGAGAGGGAATGTTTAAACAAGTTTATGGGTAACAGAGACATCAGAATCATGAAGCCCGATAAGGGAGGTGGGGCAGTCGTCTTCTACACCACCGAATACAATGATGTTATACATAATATTTTACACGAATCGGGTAATTATGAGAGCATATCTTTGAATCAAATTTCAATTGGACATAAAAGGATTGATTTGTGTCTGGAGGAATACCTGATAGACAATAGGATAACTAATGACACCTACACTTATCTGAAGACCGACCATCCCATCTTGGCTAAGATGGTAGGAATACCTAAGATCCATAAATGTCTAGAGAACCCCCCATTTCGGCCCATCGTATCAGGATCTCGTTCCAAGACTTTCAAGATAGGTCAGTTGATTGACCGATGGCTTAAGAACATCTATGATTCCATCCCCCACCTCATGAAAGACTCGTGGAGGTTTTTGGGGGACCTCACTAGGGACAAATGGAAGATACAAGCTATTTACCTTACTATTGACATCAAGGATTTGTTTTCCAGCATCCCTAAGGAGCAAGGATTGGAATTTTTTGCCAGTAGTCTACAAAAACAATCGGGATTTACGTGGGACAAGATCAATTTGATCTGTGATATGATGGGACTGGTTTTGGACTACAATTTTGTGGAATTTCAGGGAGAATTCTTTAGACAGATTAAGGGAGTCGCCATGGGGGCGGCCTGCGCCCCAATGTATGCCAACCTGGTCATGCTTGAGTGGGAGTCGAGATTCGTGTTCAACAGCCAATTTGATTCCGACATTTTGTATTATGCACGTTATCTCGACGATATTTTCATTCTTTGGAATGCCTCGGTGGCCAGGTTGGACGATTTCATGTCTTATATCAACTCCACCACAGATTTTCTTTCCTTCACTCACAGTTACCATCGCACAGAAACACCGTTCTTAGATACATTTATTAGTCACAGTTCCGAAGGTTTCAGGTCCAGGGTCTACAGGAAGCCCACTTTTTCAAATGATTATATTCACTACACTAGCAACCATCCTCCCCATGTTTTTAGAAACATCTTAAAAGGTCAAAGCATTAGAGTTGCTAGGATGTGCTCCACCAGAGACACCATGATGTTAGAACTTACTGTTCTCAAACAGTTATTCTTGGATCGTGGATATCCTGATAGGATGGTCACTGAGGTGACCAACCAAGTACAGAGCCAATGGGGATCAAAATATATTCCCATTTTGGGAAATTATAGTATGATAACAGCAAACAAGAATGCACACACTAGCAAGGGAAGAGTATGTATCCTTATGTACACACCCTTTACCAACATCATTATTGACATTCTTGGAAGACACTGGGAATTGTTGGCTGCCTTGGATTCAGAGGAGATTCTAGGTAGAGTCCCTAGACATGTGTACAAGACAGCCCCCAATGTTAAAAAGTTGTTGGAGAGGGCTAGTACAAATAAGGGTAACACGAGTAGTGAAGCTAATAGGGGGACAACTAAGTGTGGCAGGTGTAGACAATGCAAATACATCAATCAGGACAAGGGTTTTAGGTTAAACGATATCAACACTACCTACATTAAAAGTTTGAAGGGAAACTGTGAAACTAAGGGCGTGGTTTATGTGGCATTGTGCAAATTGTGTAACGCCCATTATATAGGCAAAACAGAGAGACAGCTGAAGAAACGGCTGTATGAACATCAATACAGGATACAAAAGTGTGATAATAAAAATGCCTTATACAGACACATTGCAGATAAAGGTAGCGACCACAGTTTCCATTTTTGTATTATTGATCAGGTGTTCACCTCTCCTCTCAGTGGAAATTGGAAAAATGAATTAGCCCTTAAGGAAAGTAGATGGCAGATATTGACTGATTCTACACGGAAACCAGGTTTGAACGATTTTATTAGTATCAAACCTTTTTTATTGTGATTTTTATATAGCGATTATCTGCCATTCTTATGACTTAGGGATCTATTTAGGAAGTCAGCTTTGATAGTACCATATGGTATTCGTTATACTTCACGAAGAAGATTGTCATTTTTTCATTATTAAAGCATTTTACCATTTTATGTATTGTAAGTTTAGCATGTTGCATCATCTTAAAATCAGTTGCCACTATTTACTTTATTTTTTAAAATCATTATGTTGTTTAAGTATTTTAAACTAATTTGGTTCTGTTTGATGTTGGTTACGACACAATATGGATTAGATTTTGTAATATTAAGTATGTACAATGAGTGTCACATGGGAATATGCTTTTAAAAAAATTTTTAACATTTTTGGCGGGACACAGAATTAAGTGTTTTAATTATTCAATTAAGGAACATATAAAATGGTTCAACTGGTTAGAATTAAGTGTTCTGAGGAAGACTGTATTTTACGGTTGAAAGCGCTTAACCTGTCTTGTATCGCTTGATTTATGTGGAATTAAACGTCCGTTTTTATTTGGCGTACGAGCAATGTGTTCTTGTGTACATCCATCCGAATTGGGTTTCATTCAGTGGTTGGAACTTTTATCCTCTTGACTACTGGCTGTAATGTCCAGTTTGCATTTGTGGTTCAATGTGCTAAAAATCAGCACCTCCAAATAAAAGTCCGTAGTTCACTTGTAGAAAAGAAAAACTGGTTTGATCTCAATAGGTGATGGGTAAGCAGCTATTGCAAGTGGAAGAATTTAAGTACAAAAGGGAGGGTAGAGGAGCTTGGGAGATTTATCAGTTGACAGGTGCGGTCATGGCAGTAGTTCTGTCATTGTACCTGAGTGTGGTGGTAAAATGAGAACTGAGTCATACAGTAGAGTTCTCAGTTTACTTGTCAGCTTACTTCTTCATCCTCAGCTATGACCATGAGCTTGGGGGAGTAACAGAAAGGAAGGAACTGCAAACACAAACAGCGGATATCGATGAGTCTTTTCATGCTAGCTTATTCTCCATGATGGCAGGTGCGGCTCTCTAACCTGGAAGGATCTTGAGCCGGAAAAGCTCATGCAGACTGAGAGGAGTCAAATGAAGTGATTCACATACTTAATGAGATACGGTCCAGTAGGAGAACCCCAGGGCTGGGTCAGGATATGTTGGCGAGGTTACATTTATCTACTTCTCCATGATAAGATGAGTGTTGAGGAGGACAGTGAAATCGTAACTGCCTAGCTAAACTAGCTGTTAATCTTGCCCTCATAGGATCAAGCTGTGTAAAAATGGATGGTTGCATGCAGGGATGGATAGAGGGGTGGATGCACTGACAGCTTATCTCCTAGTGCTACTTGCTAATAAGAAGGAAACATATTAAAATAATGGGATGCTTTTGAGATATCAGTGATCAACGAAAGATGTATTTAATTAGAGTAATATTAGTGCTAATTTTAATTTTTATAAACTTGGCATGAAAAAATATATGGCATTACATGGTAATGGCAGGTCCAGTTCCTTTCGGAAATATTACAGCAGTATTTAATGTTATTTGTCATAATGCACACTAAAGTTTCCCTCATAATTAGACAAAATATAAGGTTCACCTTCAATTTTTTCTTTGTCATAGATGTACCTGTGTTAGTTTGAATGACTTATGAGTTACATTTTACTGATTTTTTTTAATCAAAGCACAACACATAAGTCACCAAAAAGGCATAAATGAATGTCTCTATAGGGGTATATCTCCCTTGCACCCCTGAAATGAGAGGCAAGCCACATCTTTCTCTCTCTCTCTATATATATATATCTATATATATATCTCACATTGTTGAATGACCTATTCAGCGAATGCCTCTTCATCGAACTTTATTTGTCAAAACCTCTATCTATCAAATGAACCTTTTAGTGATTTTTTTTTCCCCAGGAAAAATAACCATGAGACCAACTACCAATCATCATAAAAATCACAAAATTTAAAACCCACTCAGGTGAGAGGCTATGTGCCCTACACCCCCCAAACTATACATACCAACTCTGAGATTGCACTACAGTAGGGGAAAGGGCAAATTCCAAATGATGGCTCACTGTTTTTTTTTCCTCTGGGAAAAATTCAGATCACTGGACTGATAGAGGTTTTGGCAATTTAAGTTCGATGAAGAAGCATTTGCTGAACAGGTCGTTTGATGATGTGATATACAGCCTATGCCAAATTCACAGAGCGGGAAAAGTGGAAACTCTCACTGAAAGAGTAAATTGATCTCACACAGAAAAGAGCTCTCTGAGAAATTAAAGTCCATCACCTTTTAACAAACTGATGAAGAAAATTCGAAGAAAAGTCACTTGCTAAAACTGTACTCAACCAGGTATGAGAAAGCCATTACTATTTTTCAGCACAACATTAACATTAACAGATCCAATGAAGAATATATTTGTTTTAGTTAATTTATCAACATCTACATGTCTTGTTTTCATATTCTCTGTTTAGTTATTTTATTCAGATTATCAACATTTTGGACTTTGTTCTAGGCCCAGAATATGTATCTGTCTTCTAATATTTCTATACTTGTATACAATACTTGGTTTAAGTCATAATTTTCCAACATTTTAGCAAATGTTTGAAATTTAATGAGTACTGCTTATTTGCTGGATCAATCATTCCTTCATATAAAAAGTTTAATTTTACTTGGTTTAGTGTGATGTTTTGTACCTACATTTTTAAACCCATCCCTCAAAATAGTCTTAGATGGGTATTCTAAGACTACTTGGTGGCTAACATTAGATACTTTTTTGTTGTGAGCAAAGCAGAACATCTTCCTTTTAATGTCTAGATGAAACACTATGACATTATCATCTGCTTCCCACAGTAATATATCCAGAGATAAAAGTTAGCCCAAAGAACAGAGTAATAAGTGTTAAATCAATCATATTAGGCTATTCTGTTGAGATTTCACACCATGCATACATAGGCTCATAGGTTGGTACTAGGCTATCGTTTCTTGGGCCTATACACGCCTAGCCAAACAATTCCCCAGATATTTCTTCCCACAATATTTACTTTCCTGTACCCCTGTCTAGCAGGGTGACTGACATGATCCCCGGGGTGAATTTCCTATCTCCCATCCAATCATCAAGGTTCCTTTTGAAGAGGGCCAATGAGGCTCTCTGCTTGACATGTATGGGCAGTCTATTCCAGAGTATGGGGAGTCTCTGGGTCAGGAACCTATCCCTCTAGCATGTTTTGTTCATTGTGATGACTAGGTTTAGATCCCTGGAGTGTGTGGCTCTGAGAGATTGGTATTTCTTTAAGTGTAGCATTTCCAACAGCTCAGGGTTTGACATGGTCTTGTATGTTAAGCAGAGATCACCTCTGAGTAGACAATATGCCACAGAGTATAGCTGGAGTTTTTTTGAATGGTCAGCATGTGGCATCTGCTTTAGGCCTGTTCTTTTGGTGAGGTATTTCTGTGGCCTTTCCAGCTGTTGCAGATGTCTTGTGATGTACATACCAAACAGGGCGTTGTACTCTATAATGTGTCTAATGAGGGATGAGTACAGTGGGACAATGACCTCCTTTTTTCTGGATGAAAAGCCCTTAGTGATGAGGTGTGCCACATAGAAGGATTTCCTGACTGTTATATCGAAGGTGAGACCACTGTCCACCTGTGTCCCTACGTTTCTCATCACACTTTCGGTATTTAGTGTACTGCCACCTATGTGGTAATTCATGGGTACATGTTTTTTCTCAAAGGGGATAACTATACATTTCTTGGCATTAAGCTTGAGCCCATGGCTCCGGCACCAAGCATCTGTTTCTGTAAGGCCCTTTTGTAGAATATCCACATAATCTAGGGATTCAATAATGGCTCCCAGTTTGCAGTCATCTGCGAACTTTGTTAGCCAGAGTCCCTTAGTGTTGGCCTGTACTTCAGAGAAGTAGATGCCAAACAAGAGCAGTCCCAGGACTGAACCCTGAGGTACTCCACTTGTCACTTGTCTGGAGCTGGATTTGGAGTTGGCTACTTTTACAGTCTGGGTTCTGTCAGTAAGCCAGTTGGCAACCCATCGAGTGACATAGGGATTTATGCCCAGCTTAGTAAGTTTATCTATGATTCCAGGGTGGGGGATGGTGTTGAAGGCTTTGGCAAGGTCCAGATAGACTGTGTGGACTGCCTTACCCTCGTCCACAGCTCTGGAGACTAATTCGAAGAAGTCAATCGGGATCAGGAGACAAGATTGGCTCTTCACGAATGCAAACTGGGTGGGGTCCAGTGTTTGAAGGTTGCCAATGTCTTTGTTTATAAGTTCCATGAGAATGTGTTCCATGCCCTTGCAGATCAGGCTTGTCAGACTGATGGGATGCTAGTTGCTGGGATCCCAGGTGGATCCTCCTTGTGGAGTGGGATAACTGTAGCTGTGCGCCACTCAGTGGGCACGAAGCCTGAAGTGAGGCTATGATTAAACATGACACTTAGGTGAGGTGCCAGTTCATTTTGTAGTTCATGTAGTACACAGCCTGGGATGTCATCTGGTCCCATGGATGCTGTATTCTTAGCTTTGGAGAGTGCGGATTCTACCTGTGTAGCTATGATTACTGGAATTTGGCAATCTTTTGGAACTTTAGGGGGTGAGAGGGGGGTGAAGTTGGCACTAAATTGATCTGCCAGGATATTGGTAATATCCTTGGGAATCAGTATATTTAATGCCATTCTGTTGTAACTCAGAGCAGATCTGAGCATTGCCATTTAGATTCTTGATATAACTATAGAATGCCTTGTGATTATCTTTGGAATCTTTGGCAATTGTATTTTCGTAACTACCTTTGGAGGATTTTATGAGGGATCTCAGCTTCTTACTGAGGCTGGTAAGGGGGTTTTTTGCATCCTGGGATTTTCCTCTTTTCTGCAATAGTTTCTTCCTTCTGTTGTATAGTTTGTTTACGGCAGGGGACCACCAGATTGGATTCCTTTTTTTTGGAGGAGAGCGTCTTGGTTCTGTTTGGGACAGCATGATTCATGCATGAGTGGATGTGCTTGTACAGTGCTTTAGTGTAGGATTCAGCAGTTGAACTATCAGCTCACGTCTGCATGGGTGCCATGAAGTTTGTCGCTTCTGACTTAAGTAGCATGAAGTTGGCTTTGGAGAAATTTTTTACAGAGGTTTCCTTACTGGGGGTGGGGGTGGGATGTGGATGTCAAGGGTGATTTGCTTATGGTCAGACCTGACCAATGAGGGGGTGACCACTGGTGTGGAGCATTTGTCTCTCATGTTGGTAATGACCAGGTCTAGGATACTGGAGCCCCTGGTGGGACAATGGATTAGTTGATCCAGGGTGTTGGAATTTATGAATTCCAAGAACCGTTGGGAAAAGGTGCTGGTACCCAAGTAGTTTTCCCAGTTAATGGCAGCATAGTTGAAATCACCCAGTATTAGGGTGTTTCATTGTATCTTAATATTTTCTAGTATGTTTAGAAAGGTGTACTGAGAATCTTAGGGCATGCTGGGATCTGTAGCAAGCTACAATTTGGATTGCAGTCTTACCTAGTGTTAGTTGCACCTGGAGAATTTCAGATGCATTGTGTTGGGCAACTAGCCTGGAAGTGTGAATATCCTTGCTGAATATGGACACTCCTCCACCTTCAGTGTTTCGGTCCTGGTTTGGTGGCCGAAAAGTGTGGTAAGAGTTGTTGCCCGGTATTGCAGGGGTGCTCTCTGGAGTCTTGAACCAGGTCTCAGTTACTGCACAGATATCGATCTTCTCCATTTTTAGGAATGGCTCGAGAGAGAGTGCATTTTAAGGTTTAGACTTCTAGTATTGAGTAGCATTACCTTCAGATTTTGCATGCTTGTATCTGTTACGGTGGTGGTTTTGTCCTTTAAACCTTGCCTAAAAAAGGCACTATAGGGGTGGCAAGAGCTTTAGCCAGTAATCTGAATCCCAGGGGTGACAGGTGCAGACCATCTCTGGCAAAGCATCATGGTTTGTTAATCAAGTCGTCTCAGGCAGACAGATACTTAATCCCCTCTGAATGACAGCAGAAGCTTAGCCAATTGTTGAAGTCAATCATTTTGTCCTTATACTGTGGTATCATTCTGGGCAAAGGCA